>NW_022059782.1:0-123410 GCF_007399415.2 Gopherus evgoodei | reverse complement strand
TGGCAGGGTGTCATGACCCCCAGCACTCATACTCTCCTGGCTCTGTACAGTCCCTGCGGGAGCCCCCTTCAGTGTGACAGCCCCTCTGGGGGGTCCACTCTCTCTCGGGGTCAGGCCCCTCCACCTCCTGGAGCCGCACCTCTCTGAGCCTTAGCACGGCTGTCTCTGCCGCAGGCCCCCTCAGGGAGTCCATGTGCTCTAGCTCCCCAGGGCCTCCACCCTGAGGGAATAATGCCCCCCCGCCCCGCCCTCTTCTCCAGACCGGAGTGACTCTCAGCCAGAATAAAACAGGAGGTTTATGGAGTGAGTGAACCCAGCACAGGAAACTCTCTGGCATCAGGCCTGGCCTCCCCCAGCACATCTAGGTCTGTCCAACTCCGGGTGCTCTCTCCTCCCAGCCTAGAGACACCCCCGCCCGCCCACTTCCAGCTGGGCGTCCGATATCACCAGCTCCCAATTCCCGCCTCGTCCTTTGTCTCTGTCCCAGGTAAACAGAGACACCTGGGCCTCCTCCCCTCCACCCTTTGCACCCCTCTGGCTGAAACCGGCTGGGGCAGGTCACCGGGGTCCTCTCCCTGCAGCCCATTGTCCCCCACTGGCCAGAACCAGCTGTGACTCTGAGCTGGGCCTCTCGGTCCCAGGTCACAGTCGCTGGGGTCTCCATCCTGCACGCCAGTCGCTGGGGTCCCAAGTTCCCTCTCTGCTCCCTCGTTAAACCAGTACCACCCAGGGAAACCGAGTCGCACCCCCTCTGCCTACAGCCCATTGTCCCCACTGGCCAGAACCGGCTGTGACTCCTGAGCTGGGCCTCCCGGTCCCAGGTCACAGTCGCTGGGGTCTCCATTCTGCATGCCAGTCGCTGGGGTCCCAAGTTCCCTCCCGCTCCCTCGTTAAACCAGTACCACCCAGGGAAACCGAGTCGCACCTCCTCTGCCTGCGAGCCAGTGAAAACAACCAGACCCCCCCCCCGCTATGGGGCCAGGCTGCTGGGGCAGGGCAGGGCGGGGTGGGCACCGGGCGGGGTCCCCAGCAGAGCTGCGCCCGGGACCCCGACTCCCCCGCCCTCCTGTGACCCGGGGGCGGGGCTGCGCCGAGGCCCCGCCCAGCTCGTGCCCCGGGCTGCGGGCGGAGTCTCCCCCGGCCGCCAGGGGGCGCGATGCCTGGTCCCTGCCGGCGCCGCTCTATGGTCCCCGCCGGGCGCTGATTGGTGGATCCGGGGGCGGGGCTCTGTGGCGCCCCGCCCCATCCGCTCCCCGGCGGGATCGGGCCCCGCCATGGAGTTCCCGGGGAGCCTGTTTCCCGCCTTCTGCAGCGCCGGGCCCCCCCGACCTGCCCGGCCCCGCCCCGCCCCGCTCGCGGGCTGGGGGCTGCGGGCCCGTGCTGGGGCCCGGCGCGGGCCAGGTGCGCGGGGGGGCTGCGGGTCGGGAGTGAGGGGCACCGGGGGGCTGCGGGTCGGGAGTGAGGGGCACCGGCAGGGCGGGGGGCAGGGGCACCGGCAGGACGGGGGGGCTGCGGGTCGGGAGTGAGGGGCACCGGCAGGGCGGGGGGGGCTGCGGGTCGGCAGTGAGGGGCACCGGCAGGGCTGAGGGGGCTGCGGGTCGGAGTGAGGGCACCGGCAGGGCGGGGGGGCTGCGGGTCGGCAGTGAGGGGCACCGGCAGGGCGGGGGGGCTGCGGGTCGGGAGTGAGGGGCACCGGCAGGGCTGGGGGGCAGGGGCTGCGGGTCGGGAGTGAGGGGCACCAGCAGGGCTGGGGGGCAGGGGCTGCTGGTCGGGAGTGAGGGGCACCGGCAGGGTTGGGGGGCAGAGCTGGGGGCAGGGACTGCGGGTCGGGAGTGAGGGGCACCGGCGGGGCAGGGGCTGCGGTTCGGGAGTGAGGGGCACCGGCAGGGCTGGGGGAGGTAGGGCTGCGGGTCGGGAGTGAGGGGCACCGGCAGGGCGGGGGGGCTGCGGGTCGGGAGTGAGGGGCACCGGCAGGGCTGGGGGTAGGGCTGCGGGTCGGCAGTGAGGGGCACCGGCAGGGCTGAGGGGGCAGAGGCTCCTGGTCTGGAGTGAGGGGCACCGCAGAGCTGGGGGAGATCCCAGCTGTGGGTCGGGGTGGAGCTGCCTTGGCCAGGCTGTGGTGGGGAGGTCGGGGTGCATCGTGCAGGCGGGGGGGGCTGTATTAACTTCTCTGTGTTGTGCCCCCAGCCCCAGGAGAGGTTTATTCCACTTCGCAGGAAGAAGGGCGAGAGCTGGGCCCCTGCCGAGGCGTGTGCGGTGCCCTTCCTGCTCCCCAACGCGAGTGAGAGCCCCCCCGGCCAGGGCCTGAGTGAAGGGGGGGTTGGGAGCCCTACCAGGGAGGGGCCCGCCTGGCCCCGAGCCTGGCACCACGGAAGCCATTTGTTAATTGGCGTCTGTGTGGGTGGGTGCGGACCTGTGTCATGAGTTTGCCCTGGGGCCCCTGATCTTTTCCTTCTCGTAACCCCCTGGGGGCTGGCAGAGCTACTCGTGCATGGGCAGGGGTGGGTAGCACTGCCCCCACCCCACCCATGGGGGGCGTATGCCTGGTCCTCCCCCTCCCATGCCAGGTTGGGATGTGTTGTCTTCCCTCGCCCGCTGTGGTAACTACCTGGCCCTGCCCGTCTCTCACGCAGGCAGTCGTGTCCCCACACTGACGCCCCACGACATCCTCTACGTGGGGCAGATTCAAAGGAAGCACCAGGCCGGCAAGACTGGGGGGCTGCGCTGGACTTCACGGGGCAGGTAATCCCGCAGGCGGCAGTGTGCTGAGGGGTCTCCCTGCCGTCCCTGCTCCCTGGCAGGCGGGTCCCCGGGGCCCACCCAGCAGCTCCTGACAGACCCTGCCTGACGGGTGTGCTCCAGGGGTGCGGGACTGAGGTGGGGAGCAGCCCCGGGGTGTGATCCAAGGCACCTCTCACCACAGAGAGGGCATCTGGGAGCTCCCCATGGGCCGGGGGCAGAGCGAGAGGTGGTGGTTCCTCAGGCCCATCCCCACCACAGCCCAGTGGCTGGAGCCCGAGGAATCCATGGCAGGGCCCAGGCTCCAGCTCTGCCCAGCCGGGCGCTCCAAGGAGCTGCCTCTGTCGGTGACGGCTCCGCAGAGCCTGTGCTGAGCCCCAGCTTGTTAACAGGCTCTAGGAGGATCCCTTCTGTGAGCCAGACCCCCACGGGGGCCGTTCTTCCTCCAGGGTCGAGACGGAGCCCCTGGGCTCCAGCCTCCTGCTCCACCCCTGGAGCTCTGCCCATGAGTCCCACTGAGCCAGACTCCAGGCGAGACGTGTCCCCCTGCAGGGACTGATGCCCCCAGCTGGTGCCCAGCCCTTCCAGCTGAGCAGGGTTGTCAGGCGCCTGGAGCCTGGCCCTGGAGGTTTGTGGGGCAGCCCAGGGAAGCAAAGGTGAAGAGAGCTCAGTCTGGCCTCACCCCGCCAGCTGTTGTAGGATCCCCGTCCGTCTGTCCCGGGTGAGAGCTGTGTGTCTCCACAGGCCCTGGCACCGTCCCCTGTTGCTCTCCCGCCGGGCTTTGGGGAAAACCACCCTCCCCTGAGTGATTGGTTTCCAGGTGTGACGGTCCCGGCGCTGGTGCTCCCCTGTCTGATCCTCCAGTGAGACGCCCCCACGGTCCCTGCTCTGCCTGGGAGCCCCTTTAAGTGCTGTGTGCCCTCTGGGGAGCAACCACCTGGCAGGCACAGGGTTCAGACAAGTGTCATGTGGCCCAGCATGCATGCTCCACAGACGGCCCCATGATGCTGGGGCCCGGTCCTCTCTGTGCAGCACGTCCCTAGTGGGGCTGGTTTGGGAGGTTCCCTGTCCCCACTGACCTTGGTTCTCCGGGTCCAAGCCTCCCGGCTGTTCCCGAGTGCCCCCCTCTGGCTGTCGTAGATGCCAAGGCCAGAGGGGTCGCTGTGGCCAGCTAGGCTGAGCCCTGCCCCCCAGGAATCAGCAGCTCCGCTCGTGCTCAGCTGCGAGGAAACCAGCCCCTCTGGATGTGCAGCTGGCTGGCGGTGAAGAATCCCCCGGCCCGTCATTCGCTCGTCACTCGATGCTGATGCCCTATCGCCAGGCTATGCTTGTCTGGCTTCAGCTCCCAGCCCCCAGGTCGGGTCAGCCATGCTCTGCCCAGCTCTGTACCCACGTGCTGCAGCGCCCAGGGACAGGGCCAAAGTCCCACGGGGAGCTGGCTGAGCTGGGCATGAAACGTGGTCCCCCCAGGCCAAGCCTGTCACACTGACCCTGCCTCTCTCCCCGGCAGCTGGCTCGTTTCTTCCTGGATCACCCTGAGGAGGCCTTCGGCGCCATGGGGCGGCTTCTTCAGGAGAACTTCTACCTAGGGGAGGCGCGGCTGCGGGTGAGCGTCCCTCACCGGGGCTCCTCTGTGCCTGACCCGGGGACGGGATGGGGCAGCACCCACCGCGCTGCCTCTGCTGCGTGGGGAGCTGCCTCGACTCCCAGCCCCTGCCCCCAGCTATGGGAATAACCCCCTCTCCCCCATGCACTCAGGGGACCCACTGCGCTGGGCACTGTGCAGACGCAGAACAAGGGCGCTGCCCCTCCACTGCCCCTGGGCTCACACTCACAGATGAGCCCAGCACCGCAGGCAGGTCTCCTGCTGGCATGTATGCACTGTGCCCTCCCCGTGTGCCCTCTGCCCGCCCGCACCCCCTTCCCTGCCCACCTCGTGTGCCCTCTGCCTGCCCCAGCACCCTCATTCCCCTCCCTCACCTTGTTTGCCCCTCCCCCATCCCCCATCGCATGTGCCCCCCAATGCCCTGGTACCCCCCCCAGCGCGTGTGCCCTGACCTCGGCCTGTGCCCTCCCTCCCTGCAGAGCAAAGCGCGGGAAAACACCATCTCAGTGAAGACCCTGGTCCAGGAGCTTGGCCGGAGGGAGGGCAGGCGGTGAGTGGTGCCCAGGCACTGCACTTTCCCCTCTGCTCAGGGTGCCGTGGGCACAGCTGGTGGGCAAGGGGCAGAGCCGGGCTCAGCCTCCAGGCACCATGTGCCTTGGGCTTGGACAGCACTGACCCTGTGTGCCAGCGTCCCCGGCCAGCACAGCTCTGAATGGTGCTCCCCAGGCTCCTGCATGGCCCAGGGCGGCTGGGGAGACCCCACAGAAAGGCTTTAGTGTGGGGGTAGCTGGGGAGAGGCCAGGGGCTGTTCCCAGGGCCTAGACATCCCCTGCCTCTGGTACCCAGCCCCAGTGGGGGCAGTTTGTCTGTTACACAGTGTGGGGTGGGGGGGCTGCGGGCTGGGCCCAGCAGTCAGGGGATAGCGTCAGTTTGTGGCACTGGGGAGGAGCTGTTCGGGGGCCCCTCCCTGCACGTCTGTCCTGGGCAGCAGCCTCCCAGCTGGCTGAGGGCTGGCTGGGCTGAGCTGTCCCGATGCCCGGCTGGCTGGGGGCTGGGCAGGGGCAGGGCTGAGCTGTCCCCGATGCCAGGCTGGCTGGGGAGGGGCAAGGCTGAGCTGTCCCCGATGCCAGGCTGGCTGGGGTGGGGAGGGGCAGGGCTGAGCTGTCCCCGCTGCCAGGCTGGCTGAGGGCTGAGGGATGGCTGGGCTGAGCTGTCCCCGATGCCAGGCTGGCTGGGGGCTGAGGGATGGCTGGGCTGAGCTGTCCCGATGCCAGGCTGGCTGGGGGCTGTGGGGGGCAGGGCTGAGCTGTCCCCGATGCCAGGCTGGCTGGGGGCTGGGCAGGGGCAGGGCTGAGCTGTCCCCGATGCCAGGCTGGCTGGGGGCTGGGCAGGGGCAGGGCTGAGCTGTCCCCGATGCCAGGCTGGCTGGGGGCTGGGGAGGGGCAGGGCTGAGCTGTCCCCGATGCCAGGCTGGCTGGGGGCTAGGCAGGGGCAGGGCTGAGCTCCCCGATGCCCGGCTGGGGAGGGGCAGGGCTGAGCTGTCCCCGATGCCAGGCTGGCTGGGGGCTGGGTAGGGGCAGGGCTGAGCTGTCCCCGATGCCAGGCTGGCTGGGGGCTGGGAGGGGCAGGGCTGAGCTGTCCCCGATGCCCGGCTGGCTGGGGGCTGGGGAGGGGCAGGGCTGAGCTGTCCCCGATGCCAGGCTGGCTGGGGGCTGGGAGGGGCAGGGCTGAGCTGTCCCCGATGCCAGGCTGGCTGGGGGGGGGAGGGGCAGGGCTGAGCTGTCCCCGATGCCAGGCTGGCTGGGGGCTGGGGAGGGGCAGGGCTGAGCTGTCCCCGATGCCAGGCTGGCTGGGGGCTGGGGAGGGGCAGGGCTGAGCTGTCCCCGATGCCAGGCTGGCTGGGGGCTGGGGAGGGGCAGGGCTGAGCTGTCCTTGATGCCCGGCTGTCCCCGCAGTCACTGCCCCCAGCTCCAGCCCAGCCCGCGGCTGCGCCGGTTCTCCTGCCTGTCCCGGGACTGGCTGTTCGAGGTGCCGCTGGGCCTGCTGGCCGAGTGCCTCCATGAGGAGCTGGCGCTGCAGTGTGCGAAGCTGCTGTTCGACGACGCCCCGACCGGGGGAGCACTGGCCTGGCTCCCCACTGAGGATGGGCTCCTGCCCCCAGAGGCTGCTTGGTCTACCCAGGAGGGGAGGCCATGAATCTCCTCTGTATCCTTCTGCAGACAGGCTGGGCTGGCGGTGCTGGTGCAGGGCACTGCTGAGTGTGGCCCCGGGGGGGGGGGGGAGGAGGCAGAGCTCATTGCTGGGGGCATCAGGTCCCTGTTGCACCCCTGGCGATGGGGGTTTGATGCCCAGGAGCTGGCTGCTCTCACTGGGGACGGATGGGCACGGCTCGGCTCCATGGCTGGGGGCTGGCACGGGGGGCTCGCTGGGCTGGAGGGGCTGACTGTTGTCTCCGGGCTGGGGGCTGGGCTGGGAGGTTTGCCGGGCCGGGGGCTGGCTGGCTGTTGTCCCCGGGCTGGGGCTGACCCTCTGGCGTGGGGCCGGCCATGGCCCTTCAGGCGATGCGTGGCCCTTGACACGGTGCCAGGTTTTCAGGAGGTGGCTCTGGAGCAGGTGGCCGGTGGCCTGCAGCCCCACGCCCGGCCGCCCGGCGCAGTTCGAGCTCAGTGGCCGGGTCCGCCAGGTGGCTGCCATGCGGGTAGCCGGGGAAGGTGAGTGGGCCCCCGGGGAGGTGCCAGGCTCTGCTCCTGGCTCTGGCACTGGCTGTGTGTGGTCCTGGAGAGCTGCCTGCTCCCTGGAGGAGGGCTGAGACCCTGGGTGCACGGGGCAGGGAACAGCCTCCCGTGGGGGGCGGGCTGAGGCGCTGCGCCCACCTGCCCCTGTCCTGGGGCACCCCTGCCCTGTGGGGCTGGCCCTGCTCAGCAGCCATTGCCCTCACGGCTTACCGCGGCGTCTCCTCCCCACGTGCAGCCCTCGTCGGCGTTCGCTCGGATTATCACTGTGGTGCCTGGCGGCTCCAGACGACGCCGCCCCTGTCCCTCTCCAAGTAATTCGCACCGATGCGCCCGCCTCCTGTCTCACCGTCAGGTACGTGCCTGGGCTGGCCTGGCTGGAGGAGCCGCGGGCCTAGGGGAGCTGGGGGCAACACTCCCTGTGGGCCCCGGACTGGGGTGCCCCTCGCCCCCCCTATCCCTGCCCTGGGCGGGAGCTGGCCCTGGGAATGCAGAAGTCTGTCCCGTTGCTTGCGGTGCAGGGGAAGAAAGGGGCCCATCTGCCTTCCTCGGCCGTGCCAGGTCAGCCACTCCGCGCCCAAGGCTGGTGCTCGGTTCGCCCCGCCGCCCGGAGCTGCCTGCCCTGGTCCAGGCTGGGCTCAGGGCACCAGTGCGCGTGACTCACGGCCGTGTACCGCGGGTGGGCTGCGCTGCCGGTCCGTCCCTCCCACCACGGGCCTGACACAGCAATGAGCCTTTAAACCGGGTTTGCTGGACCCGTCCGTCCTGTGCCCGAGGGGAGGTCTGCCCTGCGCTGACTCTCTGCCCTTCTCTGCAGCCCCCACCTCCCCGGGGAGCTGTCGGTCTGCACCCTCAGCGGGGCCGTGTACCTCTGGAACGTCGAGACTGGGTAAGGGGGGCCAAGGGCTGGGGCCTGGGAAGGGGGGCCACCTGGGAATCCAAGAGCTTGCATGGGTGAGGGTGGGTGCTCCTGGGTGAGGGGTGGTGTGGCTTTTCCTAACCACTATGAAGCCTGGTGCGTATCCCCCTCCCACTGCAAACAGCCAGGGACCGGCCCAGGGAGGGGGCACCATGCCCTGCATCGTCCCCGCCCAGGTGAGGTGCTGATCGCTCTGCCCAGTGTCCTGTCCTCCCCTTCCCCACACGCCAGCCCAGACAGTGACCCCTGAATCCTGTGCATCGCACCCCCCTGTCACAGAGTCCCCAGGCGATGCTCTGGAACTGCTCCCCACAAAGCCAGGCAGGACTTTGGGGAGTCTCCTCTCCCTTGGAGCAGACTGTCTGCAGGGCTAGAAGCTCACACGGCTTCACCTCCTGGGTCTCTCCTTGGAGCATTCAGCATCCTCTGTCCCTCCATGCACGTCCCACAGCAAATCCACCCAGGTGGGATCCTGGGGGAGCCAAAGGGTCCTGCACCCCCACTTCACAGTCAGACGTGACTCTCAGCCAGCCAGTAAAACAGAGGTTTATTCAATGACAGGAACAGGGTCTAAAACGGAGCTTGTAGGTACCGCGAACCAGACCCCTCGGCCGGGTCCATTCTGGGGTCCTGCGAGCCAGACAACCCCGTCTGCCCTCACTTCCCGTCCCCAGCCAGCTCCCAAATGAAACTCCCCCCAGCCTCTCCCGGCTCCTCCCCCAGCCTTTGTGTCCAGAGGTGTCACCTGGCCTCCAACCGCCCTCCTGGGTTCTCAGGTTACCTGCTCAGGTATCTTCCCTTCCCCAGGCAGCCCATCCCAGCACAGCTCCCCTGCCCCCTTCCCAGGTCAATACTCCCCACTCAGCATTCACCGAACACAGCCCGAACGTGCCCACTTCAGCACATCCCCCCCTTGGGCTGGCCCTGCGGTGATCTCCCCACCCCAGTGCTGGCCCACTGGAGATTCCTGCGTCCCCAGGCTGCAGCGACTGCGCCAGGACCCCGAGACGGCGTTCTTCCGAGAGGCGTCACCGTGGCGCTGGAGTGAGTTCACCTCCCACCCGCGGGTGCTGAGCTGCGCTGACCGCACTGGCCTGCAGTGCCTCGACGTGCGGGTGAGGCTGCCCGGGTGCAGCGAGTGGGGAGGGCAGGACGGGCATATGGGGAGGGAATTGGGGCTCACGGGGGGTAGGGGCCCTCCCTCCCTTGGCGCTCACATGCCCTGGTCTTTTCCGCTCCAGGCTCCCACCAGTTGCCAGTTTGATCTGTTCAAGGTGGGAGGAGAAGCCGAGTGCCAGAGAGGAGAGCGAGTGATGCTACCCATGTACCTGGGCAGGGCCCACCCCTGCCAGCACCTTGTCGCCACACAGGTGAGTGCCCGGGCAGCTGGGTGGGCGACGCTCCAGCCCCTCAGCGCTGGGGGGAGGCTGGGCGGCCGGGCTGACCCTGCGGAGCCCGGGCCAACCTGTGGCAGGGGAGGGGAGGGGAGCAGCCCGGAGGCTCTCTGGGACGTTCTCACTAACCCTCCCCGCCCCCCCCGCTTACAGGCAGGGGAGGGGAGCAGCCCGGAAGCTCTCTGGGACGTTCTCACTAACCCTCCCCGCCCCCCCCCGCTTACAGGCAGGGGAGGGGAGCAGCCCAGAATCTCTCTGGGACGTTCTCACTGACACACCCCTCCCTCCCCCTGCCCCTGGGACGCTCTCACTAACCCCCCCTCCAGTGCCTTGCCCCCCCCTCCCGGTTACAGGCAGGGGAGGGGAGCAGCCGAGGGGCTTTCTGGGACGCTCTCACTAACTCCCTCCCCCCCCCGGTGCCCTGCCCCCCCCCCGGTTACAGGCAGGGGAGAGGAGCAGCCTGGGGGCTCTCTGAGACGCTCTCACTAACCCCGTCCCTCCAGTGCCCTCCCCCACCCCCCCCCCGGTTACAGGCAGGGGAGGGAAGCAGCCCGGGGGCCTCTGGGATGTTCTCACTGACATACCCCTCCCTTCCCCTGCCCTCCCTCCCCGCCATTACAGGCAGGGATGGGGAGCAGCCCGGGGGCTGTGACGATGCGGTTCTGGCAGGACCCAACTGAGCTGCCAATTCAGGACCAATTGCTCAAACAGGGCAGTCACAGCCCTAGGCTGGGGTTTTTCCACCTCTAAGGCAAACCAAACCAGCCAGACAAAAAGGACTTCGGTTTTACCCCCCTGGCTAACCACAAGTCACACAAGCAATTTCCTTAGACATACCAGTCTCCCAGTATCACCACCAGTGCCACCCGTCCTGGGATGAATGGTTATGAAAACCAACACCCCATAAAGAAAAAGGTTCTCTCGATCCCAAAGGACCAAGCCCAGACCCAGGTCAATATACACATCAGATCTTACCCACAAATCACGCTGTTGCCAATGCTTTAGAATCTAAAATGTAAAGGTTTATTCATAAAGGGAAAAAGATAGAGATGAGAGCTAGAATTGGTTAAATGGAATCAATTCCATACAGTAATGGCAACGTTCTTAGTTCAGGCTTGTAGCAGCGATGGAGTAAACTGCAGGTTCAAATCAAGTCTCTGGAGTCCATCCCCGCTGCGATGGGTCATTCAGTCCTTTGTTCAGACCTTCAGCTTGTAGCAAAGTCCCTCCAGAGGTAGGAAGCAGGATTGAAGACAAGATGGAGATGAGGCATCAGCCTTTTATAGGCACTTCCAGGTGTAAGAACACTTCTTTGTTCTTACTGTGGAAAGTTACAGCAAAATGGAGTTTGCAGTCACATGGGCCAGTTTCTGCACACCCTGCTGAGTCACAGGGCGTAACTGCTTCTCTCGAAGAGACAATTGTGTAGGTGATGGTCCTTAATGGGCCATCAAGCAGGCTAAACAGAGCTGACACCAACTTGTCTGGGATCTTTCCCAGTAACACAACACAAGTTTGCAATACAGACAGCATACAGCCAATATTCATAACTTCAACTATAAAATGCTACAGACATACAGACAGCATAATCATAACCAGCAACCCATAACCTGGTCTTAGACACCTTATATGACCCCCTTTACCTAGGATTTGGTGGCACTACAGGACCTTGGTTGCAACCCATGTTCTATATAGTCCCAGTTTATATCAATAACGTCACAGGGGCTCTCTGGGACGCTCTCACTAACCCCCCACGCCCCCCCCGGTGCCTTGCCCCTCCGCCCCCCGGTTACAGGCAGGGGAGGGAAGCAGCCCGCGGGCTCTCTGGGATGTTCTCACTGACATACCCCTCCCTTCCCCTGCCCCCAGTGCTCTGCCCTCCCTCCCCCCAGCCCCCCATTACAGCAGGGGAGGGGAGCAGCCTGGGGGCTTTCTGGGACGCTCTCACGAACCCCCCCCTCTGTTGCCCTCCCCCCCCATTACCGGCAGGGGAGGGGAGCAGCCCGGGGGCTCTCTGAGATGTTCTCACTAACCCCCCCCTCTGGTGCCCTGCCCCCTCTGGTTACAGGCAGGGGAGGAGAGCTCGAGGGCTCTGAGACGCTCTCACTAACCCCCCCCTCCGGTGCCCTGCCCCCAGTTTTCGGTGTACGTGCTGGACGAGCGCTTCCCCCTGGTGCCGATGCTGCGCTGGGAGCACATGCTGGAGGCCCCGCCCATCTTTGCCCATCTCGCCCCGGGCCGGTCTCAGGAGACCAGCCACAAGGTGCTGCTGGGCGCCCACCGCACGCAGGAGCTGCTGCTGCTGCAGTACACGGGTGAGCGAGGGCATGGGAGTGGGGGGGGGCAGGTGCTGCAGTACATGGGGGGCATGGGGACTGCTGCAGTACACGGGTGAGTGGGGGGGCATGGGGGACTGCTGCAGTGCATGGGTGAGCGGGGGCATGAGGCGGGGCGGCAGGTGCTGCAGTACCGGGGGGGGGCGGAGGGATGCGGGGCTGCTGCAGTGCATGGGTGAGTGGGGGCGGGGCATGGGGGTGGGGGGGCAGGTGCCGCAATACATGAGGGGGCGGGGGGCTGACAGCTGCTCATGCTGCAGTCCCTGGCTGGGGGATGGGGCTGTTTCCGGCAGGGAGGGGTCATGCTGGGGGATGGTATAGGGCAGAGATCACCAAACTGGGGTGTGCTCCCTAGGGGGTCACAGAGGAACGCTCAGGAGGGCTCAGCAAGCCCAGGCCAGCCCCCGTGGGTGGAAGGAACGCCACCCAGCCCCACCCCCTGCTGCAGCCCCAGCCTTGGCCCCCTTACCCCTGTCTACAGCCCCCCACCCTGGTAACCCAGTCCCATTCCTGGCTCCGGCAGGGGGGAGGCTGTGCCCCTGAAAAGTTCGGGGACCTTTAGTGTAGAGGGGTCTCTGGAGTGTGTGCACATGTCAGCATGGGGGTTCCCCAGAGCTGGGGTGCCCCTCCCCCAGCCACACAGGGTTCTGTCTAGGGGCTGAGTTACAGGTGGGGCGGGGCTGGGGCTGTGGGGTCAGAGCTGGTGGGGCAGTGCGAGGGGGGCTGGGGAGGTCTGAGCTGTGGGGGGGCAGTGCGGGGGAGCTGGGAGGGCAGAACTATGGGAGGGTCGGGGGGTCCAAGCTTTGAGGGGGCAGCTGAGGGGAGCAGAGCTCCCGCACAGCTTTTTCACACTCCCCCTCTCGCCCAGGTGGCAGCCATTCAGCCTGCCAACTCACAGGGCCCCCCCGGCGGCTCCATCCCATCTCCCAGGGTCTGCAGCACCTTTCCCCGCAGGTGACCCCCTGGCAGGGCCTGCTGCACCAGAGGCTGGCCGCGCCCGCAGCTGGTAGGTGGCTGGGAGTAGGGTGGGGGTGGCCTGGCATGGAACCCCCCTGTCACGGAGTGTGGGGGAGTCAGGGCCCTGCACCCCCGGCTTCCTGCGATTCACCGTGACTCTCAGCCAGCCAGTAAAACAGAAGGTTTATTTAGACGACAGGAACACGGTCCCAGACAGGTCTTGCAGGCACAGACAGCAGGACCCCCTTTAGTTAAGTCCATCTGGGGCCCCAGGGAGGCCACAGCCCTGTTGGGAAGCCGAAGCCTCGTCGGGGCCCCTCTCCATTTCCCAGCCAGCTCCCAAACTGAAACTCCCTCCAGCCTCTCACTCAGCCTCGCCCCGGCTCCTCCCCCACCTTTGTCCAGTGTCCCGGGCAGAGGTGTCACCTGGCCTCCAACCCCGCTCCTGGGTTCTCAGGTTACAAGCCCAGGTATCCTCCCTTCCCCAAGGCAGACAGTCCCAACTCCCCTGCCCCCTTCCCAGGCTAATATTCCCCACTCAGCACGAACATTCCCACTTTCACACCCACATGTCCCAGCAGTCCCAGGCCCCCATCGCTGGGGTGCAGCCAAAGGGAGGGGCCCTGGCTCTGACCTCCCTGTGCCTCTGACAGCGGGCTCCAGACAGCTGGGAGGGGCGGGACAGGGATCTCCCCTTGCTCCTGGGGTGGGGCTGTGTGTGGGCCCTGTGGGGGTCTCCCCAGCTCTCTGTGTGGGCTGAGGAGGGGGCTCTCCAGTTCTGTGTGTGGGGCTGCCTGGGCCTGGGAGGGTCTCCCCTAGCTCTGTGTGGAGCCCAGGAAGGGGTCTGTCCCCAGTCACTGCACTCAGCCCCCTCACCTCTGTTTCCCCCCAGGCGTGACGGCCGCCCCTGCCAAGCAGGAGCCACTGGAGCCCTTGCTGGTTTTCCAGCTCTCTGAGGCCGGGGACCTGTTCTACCAAAGCCTGGTGCCCGAGCCACCGGCAGAGAGCGAGTCGTCGGAAGCCCCCACCTCGCCCCCATCCCTGCCAGTTCCTGCTGTGGCCGGCCAGCCCTCGCCCGCATGGGGCGCCTCCCTGGGCTCGGGCAGCGAGGAGAGCGGCCCCCTGCCAGGGCCTGTCTCCGAGGGCAGCGCCAATGCTGGGCAGGCAGCAGCCCCAGAGGAAGCCATGCCCAGCGTGGGCCTGGCAGCCGCTGCCCCCTACGGCTGCTGGCTGACAGCTCTCATCAGGGCCTGGAGCCGGCGGCCGGAGCAGAGCCAGCCCCAGCGCCCCCCCACCATCGGCCATCAGCGCCTCTTCACCCATGGGGAGCTGAGCCAGCCGGCTGGGGCCAGCCCCCTCTACCGCCAGGCCCGCCAGCTGCTGCGCCGTGCCATGCGGGAGCGGGCCTGCCTGGCACCTTGGGCCCTGGGGCTGCCCCCCACCCCCTTGGCCATGCCTGACCCCGTGGAGCCCAGGGCCTGGCCCGACGACCTGAGCAAGCGGCTGACGGCGTCGTGGGCGGGCGGCTGGGGCGAGTGGTGGGAGGAGAAGCTGGGCGTGACCAGGCCCACAAGCTGCACGCGCTGAGGGACCGGAGACGACGCCTGAAGCAGGCGCGGAGCCGCCGCAGCCTGTTTGGCAGCTTCACCTCCTCTGTCACCTACCAGTCTGACCTCAGTGACTTCTCCGCCTGCAGCCAGCCCCCCGAGCCCCTGGGCCAGGCCTGCGAGGAGCTGCAACCCCCGGCCCCTGTGTGCCGCCAGGACCTTTCCCCAGCAAGGGCGGGAAGGGGGCATCGGCCCCCAGCCCCTGGGCAGGACTGGCCGGCCTCCCCGCTGGCCAGCAGCTCCCAGCGCAGCGGGCAGGAGGCCTGGGGCAGCCAGGACCCAGAGGACTCTTCCCAGCTGCTCTCGTCCCAGACCCTGAGCTCGCGGGGCATCCCCAAGGAGCGCAGGAAAACCCTGCGGGACTACCTGGCCATCTTCACCCAGCCCTGCCCGGAGCCGCCGGCCGAGCTCCCTGCGAGCCAGGTCTCCAGCCTGGGCAGCCAACGCTGGGGCCCCTCCTCCCAGAGCCAGCGCTCCACAGGGTCGCAGCCCCCCTGCAAACGGCCCCGCATGGGCTTCTGAGAGCCGCCGCGGGGACGTTGTCTGGATGAGCGGCGTCTGTGCAGCCATGGCCTGGCCCTGGGGCCGTTGGCCGGTGCAGATAACGCAATAAACAGAAAGGCAGCACCTGGGCATTGTCTGTGCCGTGGGGATGGACTCGCCGGCCGGGGTTTTCTGGAGCAGGCCTGACCCCCAGCAAGTGGCAGCAGGTTCGTGGGGCCCAGGGGCTGTCGGCTGTTGTGGTTTCTCAGGCACCAGGCAGGGTGGGTGGAACGCCGGCATTGCTGCCTGCTGCTGCCATGTGCAGGGGTGAGTGGGAAGCTGAGCTCGGCCCATGCCTGGTTCCCCGCCAGGCTCCCTGCTCCGACCAGCTAGCCCCACACTGCAGCTGGCAGCAAGGAGAGAGAGCCAGAGCCAAGCTGGTGCATGACTCCCCGACTGCCTCTGGAGGGCTCGTCTGGGGCAGGGCCTGCCACCGATGCCAGGGGAGCTGGGCACGGGCAGTACGGGGTGCAGAGGGCTGTCCTGCTGTGCAGGCATGGAGAGCCCAGGCCTATGGGTGTAGCTGGGACAGGGTGTTGGCACACACTTCACCAATGGGAGCCGTGAAATGCCTGTATCCTGAGTGCTGCTCCCCTAGCCCTCTAGGGTCACGGGAGCAGTGGGGGCTCCCAGCCCTGGGCTGGGGGACTGACCCTGGGGGCATGGGAAAACCAGCCATGAGCTTGCTTCTGAGCAACATGCAGTCTGTACGTGCCCTGCGGACCTCTCTGCCACTGGATCTCCCATCATGTGCATTCAGCCTGCCTCAGTGGCTGTGGGAAAGGCCCTTGGGGCAGGATATTCCAGAATTGCCCCTTGAGGGGTTTCCTGCCCTTTTCTCTGCAGCAGGAGCAGCAGCGAGTCCTGGCTCCCGTCAGATCAGGCTGTGGGCTGCTGGGCTGAGGATTTTCTGTGACAGATACTAGAGAGAGAGGGGCTCTGGCCCCGGCCCCCATCCACTGGGCCGGGAGGGGATTGGGGGCTTTGTCCTAGCCCCCTCCCACTCTGTGGGGCCTCCAGTGCAATGGACACATACTGGAGCTCCCCCACCCTTCTCATCTCCACTGTCCCTCGGCGAGCAAGCTGTGCTGAGTGCCAGCTCTGCCGGGCAGGACCTGCCCCCCAGCCCCCTCTGACAAGCAGAGAGCCCAGGAGGCCTGGCCCGAGCTTGGTGTGCTTCACGGCCAGCTCCACAGCCCTCCAGTGGCAAGGGAAGGCGGCAGGGCTGTGCGCAGGGGCGCCTTGGGGGCTAGGCGAGAGGTCTGTCAAAGCATGAGTGGTGCGGAGACAGTGACTAGGGACGGGATATTTTCTCCCCTTCTAACACGCCCTGGGTCACCCCAGTAAAGGACCAGGCAGCGGGTTTCAGACACACAAGGGAGCATTCCTCCTCCAACTCCATCCAGCCTGTGGCACTCCAGTGTAACCGGGATCAAAACTCACCGAACGATCCTGCAGGCCAGGTGCCTCAATGGCTATTAGCCAAGATGTCCAGGATGCAGCCCCCTGCTCCGGGTGTCCCTAGGCCTCTGGCTGCCGGAAGCTGGGACTGGATGACATAGGAGGATCACTCAAATTGCCCTGGTCTGTTCCTTCCCTGGGGCACTTGGCACCTGTTGGCAGACAGGGTAGAGGCTGGGGGCATGGGGCTGGGGCAGTGCACAATCGGTGCAGTGGAAGTGAACCGAATGGGGAAAGTCTTTCCACTTACTTTCATTCTGGGAAGTATTTTGGGGGGATATGGCCTGGCAATGCCAGGGCTGCGCCTGTACCCGAGTCTGGATGCAGGGCTGTCGCGATCTGCAGCTGCTGGGTGCTGGTTTCCCAGCTTGCCCGCTGTTGGTGTTCCTTGGTGCCTGGAGACGGGAGCTCTCCCTGGGGGCTGCACCGAGGAAGAAGCTGCCATGCCCACGTGCCCCCCCACATGGAGAGGTGGTGGTGGGCTCAGGAAATTCTGTGATGTTCATTGTGGGGGAGATACTGGCAGTGCACAAGCCCCTGGCCCTGCTCCATGTTCAGCCCAGAGGGGCTGGGCCCTCCCTGGCTTTCCATAGCACTGGCCTCGCAGGCTGCCAGACATGGCCCCACCAGCATCTGCTGTTGCCCCAGGGTGCCCCCCCTCCTGCGTGCCCCGCTCTGGCCCCACCCTGCCAGTGTGATTGCTGTCACCCCTGGGACTGGCCCAGGGAGCTCCTGGGTGCCCTGCCAGAGCCACCCGGCACCCAGGGCTGCGTGGTGGGGTGCACAACCACGGGTGGAGGCATGACAAACATGACCCCCGTGTGCCGTGGTGATTCACTCCCTGGGGCGCACACCCAGTGGATCAGACCCAAAGGTCTGCGGCACACGGGGCTGCCCACCTCCTGCAAGCCACCCTCCAGCCCCGAGCCCCAGGGATGTGCAAACACGGCCCCGAAACCTTCAGTTTGACACGGAATGGCACCAGCCCGAGCCTGCATGTGGTGCACAAACAGCCCTGCACCAATGTGTGCGCACAGGGATGTGTGCACGTGCATCTGTGTACCATGTACACATACACGCACACTGCATGTACTGTACACACACACACACCAATGTGTGCACACACACGCACCAAAGTGTGCATATATCCTGTACCCACAGAGTCTATAAGGAGCCACAGGGCTTTCTGTCGCTTTTTACAGTTCCAGACTAACACGGCTACCCCTCTGATACTTGACACACACACACAGACACCAAGGTGTGCACATGTGCTGTATATACACACACACACCCAGGCCCGTGTGTACACGTACCATACACACACACGCGTATGTCCCCGCTGCCTCCATGGGAAGGATGGAACCGGCACCAGCTGGGAAACTGAGGCACGGCTCTGGCCCCTCCCCCGCCCCGGGTCCGGAAGGCGGACACGGGCCCTTTAAGGGGCGGGGAGTGGGCCCCGCCCCCGCGGGCCGGACTGGCTCAGCATGGCGGGTGCGGCGCTGCGCGGGGCTCGGGGCTTGGCCCGGCGCTGGGGGCAGGTACCGCGCGAGACCCGGACTCCTGGGTCCCTTCCCGGCTACAGGGTAGATGGGGGGAGGGGCTGGGAGCCGGACTCCTGGGTCCTATCCCGGCTGCGGGGTAGAGGGCTGGGAGCCGGACTCCTGGGTCCTATCCCGGCTGCGGGGTAGATGGGGGGGAGGGGCTGGGAGCCGGACTCCTGGGTCCTATCCCGGCTGCGGGGTAGATGGGGGGAGGGGGCTGGGAGCCGGACTCCTGGGTCCTATCCCCGGCTGCGGGGTAGATGGGGGGGAGGGGCTGGGAGCCGGACTCCTGGGTCCTATCCCGGCTGCGGGGTAGAGGGGCTGGGAGCCGGACTCCTGGGTCCTATCCGGCTGCGGGGTAGATGGGGGGAGGGGCTGGGAGCCGGACTCCTGGGTCCTATCCCGGCTGCGGGGTAGAGGGGCTGGGAGCCGGACTCCTGGGTCCTATCCCGGCTGCGGGGTAGATGGGGGGGAGGGGCTGGGAGCTGGACTCTTGGGTCCTATCCCGGCTGCGGGGTAGATGGGGGGGAGCTGGACTCCTGGGTCCTATCCCGGCTGCAGGGTAGAGGGGGGAGGGGCTGGGAGCCGGACTCCTGGGTCCTATCCTGGCTGCGGGGTAGATGGGGGGGAGTGGCTGGGAGCGGACTCCTGGGTCCTATCCCGGCTGCGGGGTAGAGGGGCTGGGAGCCGGACTCCTGGGTCCTATCCCGGCTGCGGGGTAGAGGGTCTGGGAGCCGGACTCCTGGGTCCTATCCGGCTGCAGGGTAGATGGGGGGAGGGGCTGGGAGCCGGACTCCTGGGTCCTTTCCCGGCTGCGGGGTAGATGGGGGGGAGCTGGACTCCTGGGTCCTATCCCGGCTGCAGGGTAGAGGGGCTGGGAGCCGGACTCCTGGGTCCTATCCCGGCTGCAGGGTAGAGGGAGGGGCTGGGAGCTGGACTCCTGGGTCCTATCCCGGCTGCGGGGTAGATGGGGGGGAGCTGGGAGCCGGACTCCTGGGTCCTATCCCGGCTGCAGGGTAGAGGGGGGAGGGGCTGGGAGCCGGACTCCTGGGTCCTATCCCGGCTGCGGGGTAGAGGGGTTGGGAGCCGGACTCCTGGGTCCTATCCCGGCTGCGGGGTAGAGGGGCTGGGAGCCGGACTCCTGGGTCCTATTCCCGGCTGCAGGGTAGATGGGGGGGAGGGGCTGGGAGCCGGACTCCTGGGTCCTTTCCGGCTGCGGGGTAGATGGGGGGGAGGGGCTGGGAGCCGGACTCCTGGGTCCTATCCCGGCTGTGGGGTAGATGGGGGGGAGGGGCTGGGAGCTGGGACTCCTGCGTCCTATCCCGGCTGCGGGGTAGATGGGGGGGAGCTGGACTCCTGGGTCCTATCCGGCTGCGGGGTAGATGGGGGGGGAGGGGCTGGGAGCTGGACTCCTGGGTCCTATCCCCGCTGGGGTGGGGGGCGCTCGGAGCTGGTGCCTGGGGTATTGGCCTCGCGCCCGCAGCCCTGCACCTCATGGTGACCGTGGGGGCAGCGAGCGGTGAGGGCCGCCGCTCCAGACCCACGGCTCCTGGGCAGGGCAGCGCTCCGGTGGTTCGGCTCCGGCACTGCCATGTGGCCGCTCTCCGCAGCGAGGGTTGGGGGTTCTCCAGCTGTGTTGTGACCCCCTGTGAGGGGCAGCAGGTCGCTGGGTGCAGGAGCTCTTCCCCCGCCAGGCTGTGTCTGCGTGGGGATCGGGTACCCGAGGGCAGGGCTCAGCCCCCAGCGATGGCCCTGGCCCCTGCCTGCTCCCCCCGGCTGTGTCACGCTGGGGGCTGCTGCTCGCCACTCCCCCAGCTCTGGCACAGCAGTGCCTGCAGCTCTTAGCCCCTCCGGGCCTGCCTGGGGCAAGCTGGTGAGCGCCAGTGTGGCACAGCCCCTTGGCTCTCCCGCAGCCGTTAGGTTTGGCCGGGGCAGGACGTGCCCTCGGCTCCGTGCCGCTCGCTGAGCAGGGCCCCGCTGTCTCCCCACCCTGGTCACAGCTCAGTACGGAGCAGCCTGCGACCCAGATCATGGGGATTGTGCGGCTGGCTTCAGCGTCCTCTCGCTAGCTGTGGGGTGGCCCGAGCAGGGTGGGAGGCAGGGGTCTGTTCCCTCCACAGCTGTGTCTGTGGGGCTGCGCTGTTCCCAGGGTGAGGGTGTGCAGGGCAGGGGGTACAGCTGGCAGTGCCCCTTAGCTGATGCCTCTCTGCCCCAGAGATGCTACGTGGCTGCTGGGGGGCAGGATGGGGAGGTGCAGAAGGCTCAGCGAGCAGCCAAGGCCAGTGAGGAGCCAGGCCAGCGACCCCCAACCATCTTCAGCAAGATCATTGACCGCTCCATCCGGGCCGACATCCTCTACGAAGATGACAAGGTGACCCCCTCCGCCTCATTCAGGGACATCCTGTGCTGCCCTGCAGCCAGGCCTGCCCATCACTGCGCAGGGGCCACGCTGCTGCCTGCCCTGGGCACACCCTGCTGAGGCCTTGCCTGCTTGGCTCCCAGCATGGTGGGTGGGGCTGGGGGGAGGATGCCGTGGCCTGGGGCTGGGAGATCAGCTCCCTTGAGCCCAGAAGGCCAGGTCCTGGGGTGAGGCAGGGGCAGGCCCAGGTCTCTGCCATAGAATCACAGAATATCAGGGTTGGAAGGGACCTCAGGAGGTATCTAGTCCAACCCCCTGCTCAAAGCAGGACCAATCCCCAACTAAAACATCCCAGTCGGGGCTTTGTCAAGCCTGACCTTAAAAACCTCTAAGGAAGGAGATTCCACCCCCTCCCTAGGGAACCCATTCCAGTGCCACCACCCTGCTAGTGAAAAAGTTCTTCCTAATATCCAACCTAGACCTCTCCCACTGCAATTTGAGACCATTGCTCCTTGTTCTGTCATCTGCCACCTCTGAGAACAGTCTAGGTCTATCCTCTTTGGACCCCCTTTGAGGTAGTTGAAAGCAGCTATCAAATCTCCCCTCATTCTTCTCTTCTGCAGACTAAACAACCCCAGTTCCCTCAGCCTCTCCTCATAAGTCATGTGCTCCAGCCCCCTAAGCATTTTGGTTGCCCTCCGCTGGACTCTTTCCAATTTTTCCTCATCCACCTTGTCGTGTGGGGCCTAAAACTGGACACAGTACTCCAGGTGAGGCCTCACCAATGTTGAATAGAGGGGAACAGTCACGTCCCTCGATCTGCTGGCAATGCCCCTACTTATACAGCCCAAAATGCCGTTAGCCACCTTGGCAACAAGGGCACCCTGGCGACTCATATCCAGCATCTCATCCGCTGTAACCCCTAGGTCCTTTTCTGCAGCACTGCTGCCTAGCCGCTCATTCCCTAGTCTGTAGCAGTGAATGGGATTCTTCCATCCTAAGTGCAGGACTCTGCACTTGTCCTTCTTGAATTTCCTCAGATTTCTTTTGGCCCAATCTTCTAATTTGTCTAGGTCCCTCTGTATGCACAGGCGGCTCTGAGCCCTGCCCTGCTCCTGGGGCAGCACCCGCCAGCCCCTTCACCCCTCGACCCCTGGCCAGGGCAGGGGAACTCCAGTTGGGCCCCCCCTTTGCTGGGAACAGACTGCCAGAGGTAGGAGAGGTCAGCCTGGCTGGGCTGGGTGATGGCCGAGGGGTGAGTGCCCCCCTGCCTCCCAGAGGGCCCCCCCCCAAGCTCCCTGGCCCAGCCCCCTTGCTTCCCTGCAGTCCTGGGCTTCCCAGTGTGGAGGGCAAATGCTCTGACACTTGGCATGGACCCCAACCCCGTGGCGTGTGGAGCAGGGCTGGGGGTGATGTGGCCCCTGGAGGGGGAGGACTGTGACCTGCAGGGAGTGTGTCAGAGGCCCCGTGGGGGAAGGGTCGGGGGGGCAGTGACCCTGCAGTCCCAGCCCTGGCTAAGCTGGCGCTTGCCCCCCCAGTGGGCGGTGGGTGCCCTGGCAGCAGTGCTCACGGTGCTCTCCCCGCAGTGCCTTGCCTTCCGGGACGTGGCCCCGCAGGCCCCCGTGCATTTCCTGGTGATCCCCAAGTGCCCCATCCCCAGGCTGAGCTGCGTGGCCACGGGGGACGCAGAGGTGAGCAGAGCGACTGGACAGGGCCCCTTCCCCGAGGTGCCTCTGTCCCACTGGGAGGCTGGGGTGGGGCAGGGAGCGCAGCCCAGGGAGCAGCGAGGGTCATGGGGAGCCGAAGGGCTGGGCACAGGAAGGGGGCTGGACAGCCCCATGTGCTGGCTGGAGGGGGTGCTGGCACCAGAACCACGGGACGGGGAGTGATGGCTCCAGCCCTGGTACGGACTGGCTGTGACCTTGGGGGGCACCCTCCCTCCTGAGCCCCGCTGACCCTGCCTGGCTGTCCCCCTGGGGCTGGGTGCAAAGGTGGGTGCTCTGGGGGAGATTCAGGGCTGCGGCACTCTAGGTCGCCGGGGAGGGGTTCTGGGGGTGCTGCCTGGAGTGTCCATTCCCCCCCCTCAACCTACCCCTCTGCTCCTGCCCAGCTGCTGGGGCACCTGCTGCTAGTGGCCAGTCAGATGGCAAAGGTGGAGGGGCTGGTGGATGGCTACCGAGTGGGTGAGTTGCTGGGACCCCCTGCGCTGGGGAGCGCCCGGCTGCCTGCCCTGCCCTGCCCTGGGGTTTCCCTGGCACTCATCAGCGTCGCCTGCTGCCAGCCCAGCTGTGACCCTGCCCCAGACGTGTGTGAGCCACTGGTGCCCTCCAGCACTTCCCTGCGTCCCTGCCCTGGAGCGTCGTCTCCTCATGGGCTGGGGCCCTGCCTGTGACCCCCCATGGCCCTGTGGCTTCAGCACGTGTTGTACCCCCCACCGCTGCCCTAGCACCTCGCTCTGGGTAGAGGGGGCCGGCCTGCCCGCAGGAGGCTGGCCCCACCCTCTTGCCCAGCCCATCGGGGGTCAACCCCGTCCGCCTGCCATGCCACACCTGTAGGTGGACGGCCTTGCCCCACTTCACCCATAGCAGGCTGGGCCCCACCCTCTCGCCATGCCACGCCTGCAGGGGATGAGCCCCCACCCCACTCACCTCGCCCCACCCACTGGCCCCCATGCTCACGCCATGCCACGCCTGCAGGGGGCTGGCCTGGCCCCTCGCCCAGCCCATAGGGGGCCAAACCCGCCCCACTTGCCCCAACCCACCCATAGCAGGCCAGGCTCCACCCTCTCGCCATGCCACTCCTGCAGGGGACCAGCCCCTGCCCCACTCACCCTGCCCCACCCACCGGCCCCCATGCTCACGCCATGCCACGCCTGCAGGGGGGCGGCCCTGCCTCACTTGCCCCAGCCCACCTGGCTCAACCTGCCTGCAGGGGCTGGCCCCACCCTCTCATGCCACCCCACTCGCCCTGCCCACAGGGGGGGCCAGACCCACCCCACTCGCCCTGCCTGCAGGGCCTGGCACACTCACCCCGTGTCTCTCTCTTTCAGTGATCAATGATGGGAAGCAGGGGGCTCAGTCTGTCTACCACCTGCATTTGCACGTGCTGGGCGGGCGTCAGATGGGCTGGCCCCCGGGCTGAGCTGCAGCTGGAGAAACGGGAGCAGCGGACACAGCGCCAGCCCCACTGGGCAAACCCGTTCCTCAATTAAAGTGCTGTGAGAGGGCCCATGTGATCACTGGCCTGTCTGTCCAGGTGCTTGTCCCCCGGCTGTCTGGGGCTCACACCGGGCAGGGGGGTCGGCCTCCCACTTGGCAGGAAGAGGCTGTGCTGGGGGAGGGGAGCACATGATGCCCATGGCAGAAGAGGGAGGGGAGGGGAGGAGGTAGGATGTGATGCCTAGGCCAAGGAGAGGACAGGAGGGACCGTGCGATGCCTGGGGTTGGGGGAGTATGTGATGCTCAGGCCAGAGGTGAAGGGGGGGCGGGCGTGTGATGCCTGGCGAGGGAGGGAATGGGGGGGAGCGTGTGATGCCCGGCGGGGGAGGGGGGGAGCATGTGATACCCAGGCTAGGGGGTATGGGGGGGACCATGTGATGCCTGGCAGGGGGAAGGGGAAGCGTGTGATGCTCAGGCTGGAGGGGAATGGTGGGGACCGTGTGATGCCCGGCGGGGAAGGGGGGAGCGTGTGATGCACAGGCCAGAGGGGAATGGGGGGGGACTGTGTGATGCCCAGGCCGAGGGCGAAGGGGGGCAGCATGTGATGCCTGGGGGGGGAGGGGGGAACCTGTGATGCCCAGGCCGGAGGGGAACAGTGGGGACCATGTGATGCCCGGCGGGGGAGGGGGGAGCATGTGATGCCCAGGCCGGAGGGGAATGGGGGGCAGCATGTGATGCCCAGGGGTGGGAGGGAGCATGTGATGCCCAGACCGGACGGGAATGGGGGGCAGCATGTGATGCCCAGGGGTGGGGGGGAGCATTTGATGCCCAGGCCGGTGGGTATGGGGGTAACCATGTGATGCCCAGGCTAGAGGGGAATGGTGGGGACTGTGTGATACCCAGTGGGGGAGAGGGGAGCGTGTGATGCCCAGGCCGGAGGGGAATGGGGGGACCGTGTAATGCCCAGGCCAGAGGGGAATGGGGGGACCGTGTGATGCCCAGGCTGGGGAGGAATGGGGGGACCGTGTGATGCGTGGGCTGTGGGGCTGCAGCTGCCCGTGTACCCTGGGCTGTCCAGACTCTGCTCCCGCAGCGTCTGGGCGCCTCGCCCGGGCGGGAAGCCACATGGCTGCGGTGTGTTCTCCCGGCCCCGGAGGAGGATGCACCAGGAGGGTTGGGGATTTGGTCCAGTTGGTGCTGTCACTCTCCGCCTTTCTGTGAGGGGCTGTTTGCCCACTGGGGGGGGCCAGGCCGGGGCAGTTTCCAGCCAGGAGTTGTGTTGGTGTGTATAGAGCCAAAAAGCTGCCTGGCCCTGTCAGCGCACTCCCACCTCTGTTGCAGCCACAGCCAGTGCCCCGCTCCCCCCGCCCCCTCGTCCTTGCAGGGATGGGCGCAGGAACCCTAAATCGGATGGTCCCTCCTGAGTGTGGCGGAAACGTAGCCGCAGGGCCGTCCGTGTGACTGAGCAGCAGCAGGCCAGGGGCTCAGCCAGTGGGGATAGAACACGTGACGGCGAGTCACCGAGCATGCGGCTACGGCACACGACACCCTAGCCAGAGCATCCCAGCATCACCCAATAGTGCCTCTCTCTGCCGTAGACCGGGAGCAGCACGGACAGATGGGCTAGCCCCATGGTGCATTCCTGTCACAGACCAGGCCCTGCACCCCGGCTTCCTGCGATTCACCGTCACTCTCAGCCAGCCAGTAAAGCAGAAGGTTTATTTAGACGACAGGAACACAGTCCCAGACAGGTCTTGCTGGTACAGACAACAGGATCCTCCTTTATTTAGGTCCATCTGGGGCCCCAGGGAGGCCACAGCCCCTTTGGGAAGCCCAAGCCCCATCAGGGCCCCTCTCCATTTTCCCAGCCAGCTCCAAACTGAAACTCCCTCCAGCCTCTCACTCAGCCTCCCCCCAGCTCCTCCCCCAGCCTTTGTGTCCTTTGTCCAGTGTCCCGGGCAGAGGTGTCACCTGGCCTCCAACCCCCCTCCTGGGTTCTCAGGTTACAAGCTCAGGTATCTTCCCTTCCCCAGGCAGCCCATCCCAGCACAGCTCCCCTGCCACCTTCCCAGGTCAATACTCCCCACTCAGCATTCACAGAACACAGCACGAACATTCCCACTTCGGCACAATTCCCCAGTCCAGGCCCTGGGTTTAGACACTGAGGAGGTCCCCAGCTGGGCGCATGTCAGTCTCTTCTCTCTAAGCGGGCGACCTCGCACGTCAGCGGGTGGTGCTAGTGATCTTTCCTTGTGCACGGCTGCTCTCAGCTACTAGGTTCTCCTCTTGGCATTTGTGCCTGCCAGTGGCTGGTGCGAGTGGCTCATTAGCCCTCAGTGCCCAGATCTGGGTGAATTGTTTCTGTCTCTGGATTCAGAGTCTCTGGTGCGGGCAGCGTCTGGTACCATCACATCGTGCCAGTCACCTTCACTCCCGCTGCCCAATGCAACGGACTCCCCATTCCTGTCCTCATTTGCATCCCGTGTGCGACCGTGCTGCATTCCCCATGTGGTCTGTGGCGGTGGCTTGGAGGGCGGTGGACTGTGCACGGCAAGCTGTCATAGGGAGTGCAGGATAGCGGGGGAGAACCGTGACGCCTTCTCTTCCAGCCTCCGTAGGCTGCCTGATTGCCTGTACTCACAGGGCGAGCCCAGATCCAAAATGACCTACGTCGTCAACACGAACAATCCTCCTGCAGCTATCCCATAATGCCCCGTTCCCTGTGCCAGTGACCGCTCTGGGTACAGGTTTGCACTGCGCTACCCAAGGTCAGAGACCAGAAACCCCACTCCCCTCACATTTAAAACCTGTGTTCTTCATCTGTCTTCTCCTGGTTGCCTGCCTTGGGAGCACCCCCAGCAGCTCCCCCGTAGTACCTGGCCACGCCGGCTCCATGCACCGACGCTCCTGCCTGGAGCAGACAGGGAGTGTTGCTCTCCGGGCCCTGTGGGGGCAGAGGCTGAGCAGGCTCAGCCATGGACCAGCCATAGCGATGTGGGCATCCAGGGGCACGTTGCACGGGGGCTGCAGACAAAGGGGTGTGAGCGGGATCAGCAGCATGGAAGCAAAGGCGCGCAGGTGTCTAGGTGCCTTATTCTTCCTCGGCAGCAGGACATGTGCCCCCGTCGCTCTGCAGTCAGTTCAGCTGGCACCATTGCAGCAAGCAGGAGTGGTGGGGGCTTCACTGCTCTTTGTCAGCAGCTCATCGGGCCCAGCGTGCTCACTGTGCCTTACACAGTGGGGTTCTGAGATCGGCATGTCAGATCCTGGTATATGTGATCTGTGTACAAAGGGTTATAGGTGTGTGTTCGACAAGCCATGCACCAGCCCAGTCTGCCTGAGACAAAGGAATGTACTTTTGCTTGTCTGAGCAGCCTGGCCGTCAGGCTGAGACAAGGGAGGTACATTTACATGTAAGGGAAGCCAAACGGGAGAAGACAACACAGCAGCTATGTCCCAGCAAGAGAGAGGGGTTTTGTCTGGTTTTACGTGGCAAAGAAAACGTTTTGGAGGGAGGGTTACTGGCCACCGCGGGGAGAGCGTTGTGGGGAGATTGGGGGCTAGGAGGTGGTAGTGTCCGGGCAAACAGTAATGGCGCTGGAAGCAGGGTGATCTGCAGGCTGGTGTGGGCCTATTAGGGGTGAGCTGCGAGCAGAGCAGTGTAGCACCGAAGGCCCCCCGAGCGGCAGGGCAGGCAGTGACAGCCCCTCCCTGGCCTGGATTGAACCCCAGACGTTACAACAGCCGGGGGCCTACGGGTCCAGGCAGCTTCCAGATGCCAGCTGGAGCAGTGCTCCCTGCGCCTTTGTGCCCCTCAGGTCTGTGGACAATAGCGCCCGTGTGCAGTGCCATTGCCGTTTGCAGGGTGCACTCTGGGGCAAGACGGGCTGCGTGCACCATCTGTCACCCCAGTGCTGCCAATCTCTCCGCTCTGCTCCGTGCGTTGCTGGGAGTCACAGCGGTGGGGCAGGAGACAATCAATGGCCCTGCACACTCATGTGCCAATGGCCCCCGCCGTGGATTTTCCAGCTCCACAATGAGCTGGGAGCTAGCCAGGGTCGCAGGCTTCCATGGGGCAATGGCCAATGCAGCTCCCATTCTGTTGTCCCTGGGCTGATGTGAGCTCAGCACAGCTCCGGGACCGGGGCCTTGCACATCCAAAACTCTGCAGCCACCACTCATCCCACGCCTGCACTGCGATGTGATCCCAGCAGTCAGTGCCTGTTTCTTGGGCTCAGTTGTGGCGCTCCACCAGCTGCAGCTGCTCTGGGAACACCACCAAGCTTGAATTGTTTTCGCTGTCTCTGTCATCAAACGACCCTGGAAGAAATCCGAGAGTCTGCAAATCCAGGACAGTCATGCGGCCTGTGTTTGCAACGTTGCTGGGGAAAGTGCAGAGCTCTGCAGGCTCCATGCTTTCGTCACAGCTGGCAACCTTCTGCATAAATTCTATTCAAACTCTGCCCTTTGGTCCTGATGGAGCATTTTGGGGGAACCAACATCATTGAAGCTCTTGTCTGCCGCGGTCTTGTCTGACTTAGAGAAACCTAGTGACGCGATACCCTGACTAACGTACCCAGAACATCCCTCGTGTCATCTGGACACAAGTCCAGTGTGGTTCTTCTGTTCTGGGAGTGAAGCGCTGGGAACTGCCGAGGTTTCTTTTGCTTGACGCGTGTACAGACTCCAGTGACATAATGTCCGATTGTCCTTTTCATCTGTAGCCAATAAAATCACCCTCTTGTGCAACCAACTCCCCGCTGGGCCTCTGATTCCGCTGCCCCCCACCACCTGCCTTTTCTATTGGTCGGGTAAGACCAGTCGATGTTGTAACTTGGGTTTTTTATGAGGTTTTCCATCTGTTTCCAGAGGCAAGCGTGACCTTGCATGCGCCAGGGTGTAGAGCTCACCACATCCTCCTGTGTCCTCTTGGTCATGTGGTTTGTGCCCAAGCTGGAGCTTCCTTTGGAGCTGCCTGAATGTTTTTTCATGGGCCAGGCTTCAAGGTGCAGTTAATGCCCTTTGTCATGGTACAATTCCCCACTCTGAACCTTAGCGTCCAAAAGATGGGGTACCAGCATGAATTCCTCTAAGCTCAATTACCAGCTTAGAACCTGTAGCGCTGCCACAAACCAGGAATTCCAGTGCCTGGTACACTCTGGTCCCCACAAGACCTTGCCCGGGGACCCCCAAGACCAAGACCCTCTGGACCTTCACACAAGGAAAGTAAACCCTTTCCCTCACCATTGCCTCTCCCAGACTTCCCCTCCCTGGGTTACCCTGGAAGATCACTGTGATTCAAACTCCTTGAATCTTAAAACAGAGAGGACAATTCACCTTCCCCCCTCCTTCTCTCTCCCTCTCCCTAAGAAAGAAAGTAATCCTAACACAGAGAGAAAATTAACCTCTCTCTCCCCCTTCCCTCCTTTCTCCCCACCAATTCCTTGGTGGATCCAGACCCAGTCCCCTGGGGTCTCACCAGAATAAAAAAAAATCAGGTTCTTAAACAAGAAAAGCTTTTAATGAAAGAGGGAAAAACAGTAAAAATTATTGGAGATTGTCACGTACTTTAGCGGCGAAAGGAAAATGCAGAGCTGTTATTTACCAGGCTGCACGTGGCAATAGACTGTATAGGTAAGGGATGCAAGGAGGGTCTGGGTCACGATGCAAACTGCAGGCATGCACACAACTAAAATTAATTAATTTAAAGTTTTATTGGGGATAGTTACAAGGGGTAGGGGAGCAGCGTATGATTAGCTAATAGGGTCAATGGAACTTAAAACATACAATGGCTAAAGTATTTACTATCAACAATATTTATAAACAAAGATGCAGTAAACAATATTTATAAACACAGATGCAGCATTTAGTAATAACCAGTACTTACGAATACAAACCAACTCATAACGACCGGCAAACGTAGAAACTCTGCTTAAAACACGTGAGCTGAGAGAGGCTTCGAGGTGATCAGGCTCGGTTACGGGTGTGCACAAGGTACACAGGATTCGTTTTCCTTTCTCCTCTTCTGCCTGCACATGGCAGACCAGCCTAAAATACCCACTATGACATCATAGGAGTGTCATAGGGGACGGGGCCCAAAAACTGTGTGTGTTTGTTTCTGATTGGTACAAGCAAAGTTTACACCAAGTAGGGGAGCAGGTGCCTGAAAGTCTGGCTTCGCCCCCAAAAGGTGAGGAAATGCATATAGTTCAGAATGCCTTTAACACTGAATAACAAAGGAAGAGGCCAGGGCAATACCGGTATGGGCAAGTCTTTTAGGATGCAGACAGGAACTTATCTTAACAATTATCTTTGTAAATTTAAGATGGAATATGATACAGGGTCTTTCAGCTATAGACACTGGGAATACCCTCCCAGCCTGAGTATACAAGTACAAATTAAAATCCTTCCAGCCAAATACACATTTGCAAATAAAGAAAACAACAATAAGCCTAACTCGCTTTATCTACCTAGTACTCACTATTTTGAATCTATATGAGCCTGTATCGGAGAGATTGAAGAGAAACCTGGTTGCACGTCTGGTCACTCTCAGAACCCAGAGAGAACAACCACCAAAATCTAACAGCACACACACAAACTTCCCTCCCTCAAGATTTGAAAGTCTCCTGCCCCCTGATTGCTCCTCTGGTCAGGTGACAGGCAGGCTCACTGATCTTGTTAACCCTTTCCAGGCAAAAGAGATATGAAGTACTTCTGTTCTATTAACTCTTACTTACCTGTTTATGACACCCTTGTCTGCGTTTCCTGCTGCCGAGGGCTGGCAGTTACCAGGATCCAGTCCCCATGAACGCAGCACCACCGCTACAGGGCTTAGGGGGCCTCTAACTGCAAGGGGCACGAGGGGGTCCCTGGGGCGCAGATCCCATCCCTGGGGGTTCTGATGCCCCCAGGGCAGGATGGGGCACTGGGCTGGGTGGACTCTGGCTCTGATCCCCTCTGACTGTTCCAGGAGTAGGGGGGCACCATGGGGACAAGTTGCTGTGCCGGGGGGGGGGACGTTTCTGCTGGATGAGGGCTGGAGTCCCAGGCTCTTGGGAGGGGAACGCCCGCCAGGGTAAATGCCTCCTTCCTCCCCTGCCGGTGGGGGAGCCAGGCCACAGATCTGCACAGAGGGCAGGGAGCAGCTTCCCACCCACTGCAAAGAACCCAGATCTCAACAGCTGCAGCTGCGCCCACAACCAGGGCCGAGCCCGGTGGGGGTTGCGCCACCAGGCCGGGATGGGGAGGGAAGCGCACGATGCCCCGGAGGGGAGGGGAGAGGAGGGGGTAATGCCCAGCCTAGGTGGCGGCTGCTATAAGCCGCGGGTGATGCCATCACCAGCTAGTTTGAGCTGTGGCCCCCGGCAGGGCGCTGGCAGGAAACCGAACCGGTGATGTGTACGGACAGTGAGCTGGGGGCTGGGGGCTGCAGGCTGCCCACTGGCCCAGGAGCCCCTGACCAGAGACTTCTAACGGCAGGTAAGTTCAGTGCAAGGTGTTATTACTTCAGGCCGACCTGCAGTGTCCTCTTCTTCCCACCCTCTTCTTCTTCTTCTTCTGTCCGAGCCCTGGGCTCCTCTGTCCTGCCAGTGCCCCTCTGTCCTGCCCTTGGCCTCCCTGCCCTGGGCTCCTCTGTCCTGCCACTGCCCCTCAGTCCTGCCCCCAGCCGCCCTGCCCTGGGCTCCTCTGTCCTGCCACTGCCCCTCAGTCCTGCCCCCGGCCACCCCAGCCCTGGGCTCCTCTGTCCTGCCAGTGCCCCTCAGTCCTGCCCCCGGCTGCCCCAGTCCTGGGCTCCTCAGTCCTGCCCCCGGCCACCACAGCCCTCGGCTCCTCCGTCCTGCCCCCGGCTGCCCCAGTCCTGGGTCCTCAGTCCTGCCACTGCCCCTCAGTCCTGCCCCCGGCCGCCCCAGCCCTGGGCTCCACTGTCCTACTCCCGGCTGCCCCAGTCCTGGGCTCCTCTGTCCTACCCCCGGCTGCCCCAGTCCTGGGCTCCTCTGTCCTACCCCCAGCTGCCCTAGCCCTGGGCTCCTCTGTCCTGCCCCTGGCCGCCCTGCCCTGGGCTTCTCTGTCCTGCCACTGCCCCTCAGTCCTGCCCCCGGCCGCACCAGCCCTGGGCTCCTCTGTCCTGCCCCTGGCTGCCCCAGTCCTGGGCTCCTCTGTCCTACCCCCGGCTGCCCTAGCCCTGGGCTCCTCTCTCCTGTCCCCGGCCGCCCTTCCCTGGGCTCCTCTGTCCTGCCCCCGGCCGCACCAGCCCTGGGCTCCTCTGTCCTGCCCCCGGCCGCCCTGCCCTGGGCTCCTCTGTCCTGCCCCCGGCCGCCCTTCCCTGGGCTCCTCTGTCCTGCCCCCGGCCGCACCAGCCCTGGGCTCCTCTGTCCTGCCCCGGCCGCCCAGCCCTGGGCTCCTCTCTCCTGAGCACCGTTGGCCGGGTGTGGTATGTTGGCTGCAGTAATGAGGCTGCATCCTGTGTCCCTGGGAACCAGCCTCATGCTCTCCTCACTGCAGGAGGCACCGAGTCTCAGTTTCTCAATAAGGCCTCAAAGCTGCCAGGCTGGGGCAGAGGGCAGGGCTGGGGCAGGGAGGAGACCGAAGTCCTCTCCGTCTGGCTGGTTTGGTGCCTTAGAGGTGGAGAACCACCAGCCTGGGGCTGTGACTGCCCTGCTCTGGGCAATTTGTCCTGAACTGATACTCTCAGTGGTGTCCCGCCAGAGGCAGCAGCATTACAACTCGTTTGCTCCTTTCCCCCTGCCCAACTGGGCCCCAAGACTGGAGAATCTCTGTCCCCCCGCAGGATCCTGGGGCTGCACTGGGGAGTGAGAACTCCTCCAGTCCCAGGGCACAAAACAAGAAAACGTTTTACAAATGCATTAGAAGCAAGAGGAAGACCAAGGACAGGGCAGGCCCGTTACTCAGTGAGACAAGGAAACGATAATGGAAAATGTGGAAATGGCAGAGGTGCTAAATGACGTCTTTGTTTTGGTTTTCACCAAAACCTTTCGTAGCGGTTGGACGTCTCACTGTGAATGCCAGTGAAAATATGGTCGGATCAGAAGCTAAAATAGGAAAAGGACAAGTTAAAAATTACTTGGACAAGTCACCAGGACCTGATGAAATGCATCCTAGGATACTCAAGGCGCTGACTGAGGAGGTATCTGAGCCATTAGTGATTATCTTTGGAAAATCGTGCGAGACGGGAGAGATTCCAGATGACTGGAAAAGGGCAAATATAGTGCCCATCTATAAAAATGGAAATAAGGACAAAGCAGGGAATTACAGACCAGTTAGCTTAACTTCTGTACCCAGAATGATAATGGAGCAAATAATTAAGCAATTTGCAAACACTTAGAAGATAAGATGAAAAATAACAGTCAGTCTGGATTTGTCAAGAACAAATTGTGTCAAACCAACCTGATAGCATGAGCAGTGGGTATCATAGGCTGGGGGAGGCTGAGCCCCCCAAACAGCCAGGTGTGGTCTTACCCACACTGCACCCCCAGTCCCCCTCCTACTTCCCACTCTGCGGGCTGCTCTTCCCCTGTGCCATGGCCCCAGCTGGGGCTGCGGCTGCACTGCCCAGCTTCCTGGCGCTCTGGGGCTGGGGCTGCACTGCCTGCCCTCCAGACACTGGGACTGCACTGCCTGGCGTCCTGGCACACCAGGGTTGGGGGGCTGCGACCATGCCACCTGCCCTCCAGACACTCTGGGACTGCACTGCCTGGCCTCCCTGCGCTCCAGGGCTGGTGGGGGCTGGGACCATGCCACTTGCCCTCCCGGTGCTCCAGGGCAGGGGGGCTGGGACCATGCCACCTGCCCTCCCCGCACTCTGGGGCTGGGATCACGCTGTCCGGCCTCCCAGTGCTCCAGTTGGGGTGGGAACTTTGGGGAAGGGGTTGGAATGGGGGCAGGAAAGGGGTGGGAAGAGGTGAGGGCAGGGCCAGGGCTTCATGGCAGGGGTGGAGTGGGGCCAGGGCCGGGGGCAGCGAGGGATGTGTGTCAGTGATGTGGCCCTCGTGGTCATTTGAGTTTGAGACCCCTGGTCTAGATAATACTTAGTCCTGCCCTGAGGCAGGGGACTGGACTAGAGAACCCTCGAGGTCCCTTCCATTCCTATGTTTCTGTGTTAAACAGCCCTGGACCCAGAACAGATCCTTGTGGAACCCCACCCAAGACCTCCCTCCAATCCAACATCATTCCATTAGTAGCTAATCTTTGTTTGTGGTTGTTTAACCAATTATGTATCCACATAATCGCAGTTCTGTTGAGCCTGCATTTCTCCAGCTTCGCTATCAGAATGTCACCGGAGACTGTGTCAAAAGCCTTGCTGAAGTCCAGGTATAGTATGTCCACTGCATTCTCTCAGCCACCAACCCAGTTACTCTCTCAAAGCAGGAATCAAACTGGTTTGGCAGGATGTGTTCTAGGTAAATCCAGGCTGGCTGCTGGTGATCACCCTCCATCCTCCCGGTATTCGCAACTGAATGTTTTATACATGGCTCTAGTATCGAGGTCAGGCTGACTGGTCTGTTGTTCCCTGGCTCCTCCTTTTCCCCTTCTTTTAAAGATGGGCCCTATGTTAGCCCTTCTCCAGGCTTTCAGGACCTCTCCTGTCAGCCACGAGCTTGTAAATATCATTGTCAGTGGCTCCAAGAGTTCTTCAGCTAATTTGTCCGATATCCTGAGGTCAATAGCATCCGGCCCCGCTGATTTGAATTCAGTCAGATTGGTGAGAAGAGCTGACATGTTCTTTACTTGGCCTGATCTGCATCCTTTCCACTGGGTTCTTTTCAGGGCAGCTTTTAACGCGATCAGTATTTCTCATTTCAGGACACTGGCATATTCTTAACCAACCTACAATTTATAAATTCCCCCAGCCCCACTTTCCTATGCAATCAGCAGTTCCCCACTCAGACGGAGACAAGGCCAGTTGTGTGCACTACGTGCACAATCCAGTTCTGCAAGCAATTATCACAGCCTAGGGCTGAAACTCAGCAGTTGTACCGAGGAACAGTGCAAACCACCAAGATTTCTTCTTGCATTTCCTTATGCTCATCAGTTCTGAGTCCTTTAGTACGTCACACATGGGTCCCACTTCCCAGGGTGCACTTGCCTTGAAGGCACTTGGAAAAGGCTGGTTACGTCTCTTTCACCAGACTGGTCCGAAAGGGGCATGTTTAGAATATTAAAAGCAATTGTTTCAAACAATTCTTTCCAAGCTCTCTTAGGTCAACTTTCTTGGACTTATGGAGCAGTTAAAAGCTAAAATACAGTTACGTGAGGTCTCTCTCAAGAGCAGACTCACCAAGAGACCCCACAGCCATCGATGTTAAAGACCAGCAGAGGAAATACAAACTTTGGCAGGAAATCTCACCACTTTTCTCGTTACCCCTGGGCTGGGGGAGAGTCCTGGCTGCATGGCTGGGCCAGGCGATGGGTCGCACGTACGATTCTGCAGCTCCTGCTCTTGGGTGCACTCAGCTCTCTGTAGCTCCTGGTGACCTGTTCATACACCCTCATCTCAGGGCTTCGGGGGGTGGGGTGGGGGGGTCACCTGCTGAGCCTCACTGGACACGTGCCAAGTGACTGCTCCAGCGTCAGCTCTTCCAGTTTCTTTGCTGCTTCCGTCTGTCTCCAGTAGATGGAGATGGCGTGTAACCAATTCCTTCAATCTGCCTCTTGGAAGCTGGTTAAATTGAGCCATTTCAAGGATTGTATTTCAATATCAGCCCCCTGCTGCCAGCTGGGCTCCCCCAGGAGGCAGGCCAAGGACAGGGCAGGCCGCTACTCTACTCGGTGAGGACAATGTGCAGATGGCAGAAGGGTTAAATTCCTTTTTGTTTTGGTTTTCACCACAAAGGGTAGTAGTGGTTGGACGTCTAACACGGTGAAAGCCAGTGAAAATGGGGTAGCATGAGGCTAAAATAGGGGAAGAACAAGTTAAAAATGACTTAGACAAGTTAGATGTCTTCAAGTCACCAAGGCCTGATGAAATCCATCCTAGGATACTCAAGGCACTGACTGAGGAGGTATCTGAGCCATCAGTGATTATCTTTGGAAAATCATGGGAGATGGGAGAGATTCCAGATGACTGGAAAAGGGCAAATATAGTGCCCATCTATAAAAAGGGAAATAAGGACAAACTGGGGAATTACAGACCAGTCAGCTTAACTTTTGTGCCCAGAAGCATAATAGATCAAATAATTAAGCAACTTGCAAACACTTAGAAGAAAATAAGGTGATAAATAACAGTCAGCCTGGATTTGTCAAAAACAAATTGTGTCAAACCAACCTGGTAGCTTTCTTTGACAGAGTAACAAGCCTTGGGGATGGGGGGAAGCGGTAGATGTGGTATAGCTTGACTTTAGTAAGGCTTTTGATACTGTCTCTCCTGACCTCCTCATTAACAAACTGGAAAATGCAGCCTAGATGGAGCTACTATAAGGTGGGTACAAAACTGGTAGGAAAATGGTTCCCAGACAGTAGTTATCAGTGGTCCACAGTCGTGCTGGAAGGGCATAACGAGTGGGGTCCCACGGGGATCAGTTCTGGGTCTGGTACTGTACAATACCTTCATCAATGATTTAGATAATGGCATACAGGGTACACGTATAAAGTTTGTGGATGATACCAAGCTGGGAGGGGTTGCAAGTGCTTTGGAGGATAGGATTAAAATTCAAAATGATCTGAACAAACTGGAGAAATGGTCAGAAGTAAATAGGATGAAATTCAAGAAGGACAAATGCAAAGTGCTCCACTTAGGAAGGAACAATCAGTTGCACACATACAAAATGGACAATGGCTGCCTAGGAAGGAGCACTGTGGAAAGGGCTCTGGGGGTCAGAGGGGATCACAAACTTAATAGGAGTCAGCAGTGTAACGCTGCTGCAAAAAAAGCAAACATCATTCTGAGACGTATTAGCAGGAGTGTTGTAAGCAAGACACGAGAAGTCATTCTTCTGCTCTGCTCTGTGCTGATTAGACCTCAACTGGAGTCTTGTGTCCCGTTCTGGGCGCCACATTTCTGGAAGGATGTGGACAAATTGGAGAAAGTCCAGAGAAGAGCAACAAAACTGATTAAAGGTCTAGAAAACAGGACCTATGGGGGAAGATTGAAAAAACTGGGTTTGTTTAGTCTGGAGAGGAGAAGACTGAGAGGGGCCATGATACCGATTTTCAAGTACACAAAAGTTGGTACAAAGAGAAAGGAGAAGAATTGTTCAGGTTAACCTCTGAGGCTTGGACAAGCAGCAATGGGCTTAAATTGCAGCAAGAGTGGTTTAGTAGGTTGGACGTTAGGAAAAACTTCCTAACTGTCAGGGTGGTTAAGCATTGGAATAAATTGCCAGGGAGGTTGTGGAATCTCCATCTCTGGAGATATTTAAGAGTAGATTAGATAAATGTCTATCAGGGATGGTCTAGCCCAGGGGTTGGCAACCTTTCAGAAGTGCTATGCCGAGTCCTTCATTTATTCACTCTGATTTAAGGTTTCGTGTGCTAGTCATACATTTTAACATTTTAGAAGGTCTCTTTCTATAAGTCTATAATATATAACTAAACTATTGTTGTATGTAAAGTAAATAAGGTTTTTAAAATATTTAAGAAACTTCATTTAAAATTAAATTAAAATGCAGAACCCCCGGACTGGTGGCCAGGACCTGGGCAGTGTGAGTGCCACTGAAAATCAGCTCGTGTGCTGCCTTCTGCACGCATGCCATAAGTTGCCTACCCCTGGTCTAGATAATACTTTGTCCTGCCCCGAGTGCAGGGGACTGGACTAGAGACCTCTTGAGATCCCTTCCAGTCCTTAGATTCTATTATTCTATTATTTTAAGTATCAGGGGGTAGCCGTGTTAGTCTGTAGCCACAAGAACAACAAGGAGTCTGGTGGCACCTTAAAGACTAACAGATTTATTTGGACATAAGCTTTCGTGGGTAAAAAACCCCACTTCTCCAGATGCATGGAGTGAAAGTTACAGCTACAGGCATTATATAGTGACATGTGGAGAACCAGGGTTGACAAGGCCAATTCAGTCAGGGTGGATGTAGTCCATTCCCAATTCCAGGAGAGGCAAAGTTACTTCTGTAATGAGCCTGCTACTCCCAGTCCCTATTCAAGTCCAAATTAATGGCCTTAAATTTGCAAATGAATTTTAGTTCTGCTTTTTCTCTTTGAAGCCTGTTTGTGAAGGTTTTTTGTTCAAGAATAGTGACTTTTAAATCTGTTATTGAATGTCCAGGGAGGTTGAAGTGTTAATGCCCCGCCTTAATCAGTGAGCTGAGCATTAACTCAGGCCAGGGCTTTATAAAGCCACGCACAAGCGATCAGGGAACTTCCAAACAGGGGCTGCTAACAGGGAGTTTTGCAAGGGAGTTTGGAAGGGGAGTGGGAAGGGAGGGGAGGTCCTTTGTCGGTCCTACCTGTTCCCCTGTAGTCCCCTTAAAACCTGTAATCCAAACTATATTCAAAACTTCTTGCTTTAAACAACCCTTCCATTAACTAGGAGACAATGCAGGCAGAAGCCCAGCAGCAGAGTGGGGGCTATCCAGTTTATTGCGCTGAGTGTAACATGTATGATTACCTGCCCTGTGGGCGGTGGCGTATGTGTGCAGTCGGTGCAAGGAGCTCCTGGCCACGTACGGACTTTGGAGGCCAGGGTGGCGGAACTGGAGGAGCTAAGGGAGGCAGAGAGGTATGTCAGTGAGGCTTTCCGGGACACTGAGGAATTGTCCCATCTCCGCTCAGACAGCCCCTGCGCTGTTGAGGAGGACGAAAGGCCCAGGGAAGCAAAGCAGTCAATGGGAGCAGAGGGAAACCTTCCCATAGTGGGGACCCTCCTTCCAGATGGTGCTGGGGTTGCCTCTCGCACTGAGGTTACCTCTCCGGGGGAGGGAACTCCAGTTGCTAGGAAAAGGCAGGTGTTAGTAATGGGAGATTCGATCATTAGAAACATAGATAGCTGGGTTTGTGATGAGCAGGAGAACCGTATGGTGACTTGCCTGCCTGGTGCGAAGGTTGCAGATCTCTCGAGGCATCTAGACAGACTTATGTGTAGTGCTGGGGAGGAGCCAGTGGTCGTGGTACATGTAGGTACCAGTGACATAGGGGAGGGTAGGAGAGACGTCCTAGAAGCTAAATTTAGGCTACTAGGGAAGAGACTGAAATTCAGGACCTCTATGGTGGCATTCTCAGAAATGCTCCCAGTTCCACGCGCAGGGCCAGGTAGGCAGGCAGAGCTTCAGAGTCTCAATGCGTGGATGAGACGATGGTGTGGAGAGGAGGGGTTTACGTTCATTAGGAACTGGGGAAACTTTTGGGATGCGGGGAGCCTATACAGGAGAGATGGGCTCCACCTAAACCAAAGTGGAACCAGGCTGCTGGCACTAAACATTTAAAAGGTTGTAGAGCAGTTTTTCAACTAGGAGATGGGGGAAAGCTGACTGCTGCAGAGGAGCATGTGGATCGGACACAGACTTCTCTTACGGGAGAGTCTGATGATAGGGAATCTCCAGGTTATAGTCATGAGCAGAGGATGGAAGAGGATAATGTAAGGCCCAGATCAGATGATAAACATTCACATAAAAAAGAATCTGACTCATCAGAAAAGAGCAGACAAATAAAGAGGGACAAGTTTTTAAAGTGCTTGTACACAAATGCTAGAAGTCTAAATAATAAGATGGGTGAACTAGAGTGCCTTGTGATAAAGGAGGATATTGATATAACAGGCATCACAGAAACCTGGTGGACTGAGAGCAATCAATGGGACACAATCATTCTGGGGTACAAAATATATTGGAAGGACAGAACAGGTCGTGCAGGGGGAGGAGTGGCACTATATGTGAAAGAAAATGTAGATTCAAATGAAGTAAAAATCTTAAGCGAATCCACATGTTCCATAGAATCTCTATGGATAGAAATTTCATGCTCTAATAAAGGTATAACATTAGGGATCTATTATCGACCCCCTGACCAGGACAGTTATAGTGATCATGAAATGCTAAGGGAAATTAGAGAGGCTATCAAAATTAAGAACCCAATGATAGTGGGGGATTTCAATTATCCCCATATTGACTGGGAACATTTCACTTCAGGACAAAATGCAGAGAGAAAATTTCTCGATACTTTAAATGACTGCTTCATGGAGCAGCTGGTATGGGAACCCACAAGGGGAGAGGCAACTCTAGATTTAATCCTGAGTGGAGCGCAGGAGCTGTTCCAAGAGGTAACTATAGCAGGACCGCTTGGAAATAGTGACCATAATACAATAGCATTCAACATCCCTGTGGTGGGAAAGAACACCGCAACAGCCCAACACTGTGGCATTTAATTTCAAAAGGGGGAATTATACAAAAATGAGGGGGTTAGTTAAACAAAAGTTAAAAGGTACAGTGACTAAAGTGAAATCTCTGCAAGCTGCATGGGCCCTTTTTAAAGACACCATAACAGAGGCCTAACTTCAATGTATACCCCAAATTAAGAAACAGTAAAAGAACTGAAAAAGAGCCACCGCGGCTTAACCATGTAAAAGAAGCAGTGAGAGAGACAAAGACTTCCTTTAAAAAGTGGAAGTCAAATCCTAGTGAGGCAAATAGAAAGGCGCACAAACACTGCCAGCTTTAGTGCAAGAGTGTAATAAGAAAAGCCAAAGAGGAGTTTGAAGAACAGCTAATCAAAAACTCCAAAGGTAATAACAAAATGTTTTTTAAGTGCATCAGAAGCAGGAAGCCTGCTAAACAACCAGTGGGGCCCTTGACGATCGAGATACAAAAGGAGCGCTTAAAGACGATAAAGTCATTGTGGAGAAGCTAAATGGATTCTTTGCTTCAGTCTTCACGGCTGAGGATGTTAGGGGGATTCCCAAACCTGAGCCGGCTTTTGTAGGTGACAAATCTGAGGAACTGTCACAGATTGAAGTGTCACTAGAGGAGGTTTTGGAATTAATTGATAAACTCAACATTAACAAGTCACCGGGACCCGATGGCATTCACCCAAGAGTTCTGAAAGAACTCAAATATGAAGTTGCAGAACTATTAACTAAGATTTGTAACCTGTCCTTTAAATCGGCTTCAGTACCCAATGACTGGAAGTTAGCTAATGTAACGCCAATATTTAAAAAGGGTTCTAGAGGTGATCCCGTCAATTACAGACAGGTAAGTCTAACGTCGGTACCGGGCAAATTAGTTGAAACAATAGTTAAGAATAAAATTGTCAGACACATAGAAAAACATAAATTGTTGAGCAATAGTCAACATGGTTTCTGTAAAGAGAAATTGTGTCTTACTAATCTATTAGAGTTCTTTGAAGGGGTCAACAAACATGTGGACAAGGGGGATCCAGTGGACATAGTGTACTTAGATTTCCAGAAAGCCTTTAACAAGATCCCTCACCAAGGGCTCTTACGTAAATTAAGCTGTCATGGGATAAAAGGGAAGGTCCTTTCATGGATTGAGAACTGGTTAAAAGACAGGGAACAAAGGGCAGGAATTAATGGTAAATTCTCAGAATGGAGAGGGGTAACTAGTGGTGTTCCCCAAGGGTCAGTCCTAGGACCAATCTTATTCAATTTATTCATAAATTATCTGGAGAAAGGGGTAAACAGTGAGGTGGCCAAGTTTGCAGATGATACTAAACTACTCAAGATAGTTAAGACCAAAGCAGATTGTGAAGAACTTCAAAAAGATCTCACAAAACTAAGTGATTGGGCAACAAAATGGCAAATGAAATTTAATGTAGCTAAATTTAAAGTAATGCACATTGGAAAAAATAACCCCAACTATACATACAATATGATGGGGGCTAATTTAGCTACGACGAGTCAGGAAAAAGATCTTGGAGTCATTGTGGATAGTTCTTTGAAGATGTCCATGTAGTGCGCAGAGGTGGTCAGAAAAGCAAACAGGATGTTAGGAATCATTAAAAAGGGGACAGAGAATAAGACTGAGAATATATTATTGCCCTTATATAAATCCATGGTATGCCCACATCTCGAATACTGTGTACAGATGTGGTCTCCTCACCTCAAAAAAGATATTCTAGCACTAGAAAAGGTTCAGAAAAGGGCAACTAAAATGATTAGGGGTTTGGAGAGGGTCCCATACGAGGGAAGATTAAAGAGGCTAGGCCACTTCAGCTTGGAAAAGAGGAGACTAAGGGGGGATATGATAGAGGTCTATAAAATCATGAGTGATGTGGAGAAAGTGGATAAGGAAAAGTTATTTACTTGTTCCCATAATACAAGAACTAGGGGTCACCAAATGAAATTAATAGGCAGCAGGTTTAAAACAAATAAAAGGAAGTTCTTCTTCACGCAGCGCACAGTCAACTTGTGGAACTCCTTACCTGAGGAGCTTGTGAAGCCTGGGACTGTAACAATGTTTAAAAGGGAACTGGATAAATTCATGATGGTTAAGTTCATAAATGGCTATTAGCCAGGAAGGATAAAGAATGGTGTTCCTAGCCTCTGTTTATCGGAGGATGGAGATGGATGGCAGGAGAGAGATCACTTGATCATTGCCTGTTAGCTTCACTCCCTCTGGGACACCTGGCATTGGACACTGTCGGTAGACAGATACTGGGCTAGATGGACTTTTGATCTGACCCGGTACAGCCGTTCTTATGTTCTTATGTTCACCTACTGGTTTTTGTATGTTACCATTCCTGATGTCTGATTTGTGTCCATTTATTCTTTTGGGTAGAGACTGTCTGGTTTGGCCAGTGCACATGGCAGAGGGGCATTGCTGGCACATGATGGCGTATATCACATGGGTAGATGTGCAGATGAATGAGCCCCTGATGATGTGGCGGCTGATGTGGTTGGGTCCTATGATGGTGTCACTAGAATAGATATGCGGACAGAGTTGGCAACGGAGTTTGTTGCAGGGATTGGTTCCTGGGTGAGTGTTTCTGTTGTGTGGTGTGTAGTTGCTGGTGAGTATTTACTTTAGGTTGGGGGGCTGTTTGTAAGTGAGGACTGGCCTCTCTCCCAAGGTCTGTGAGAGTGAGGGATCGCCTACATCTCTGACTTTCACTCCAGGCATCTGAAGAAGTGGAGTTTTTTTCCCCACAAAAGCTTATGCCCAAATAAATCTTTAAGGTGCCACTGGACTCCTTGTTGTTGTTTTTATGATTTTAAGCAATTTCTCTTGATATCTCAAAGTTACACCCGGGTTTTTATCTTTTAACTCTTCTGCTTCCTTGTGCCAGACAATTCCCATTACTTCTGGAGTGCAGCAATTATTTACAATGACAGTGAACCAAATCCTTATAATCCCCATTTGGAGATTCTTTGATTGTACACAAGCGTTTCAACTTACGTAGCACTTACACCACAGCAAGACACTTCCCAGTCCCAGAAGGACGTAGATCTGACTCTCAAGGCAAACAAATGTGCCGATTCTGACCTGGTGAAAGACCGATTATCCCCGGGATAGTCGATGTACGAGGAACGCAAGGGATAGGTTATCATTTGCTCTTGGATTTCTTGGGGTAACAGGCATTTCGCCCTCTTTGGCATCACATTTCTGCTTTGCTTCGTGTGTAGCTTCGCCACCTATCTCTTGATCTCCACGCAGCGAGGCACTGTGCAGGGGGAAGCCGGCTGTGACCCGGCCTTGGTACCTGTGGACTGTTAACCAGAGTGGAGGGAGAAAGATGTTTTATCCATATTCAGATTAAGGTAGATTCTCGCTCAGGCTCTTGGCAATAATCTCATTTAGCTGCTTTCGTTTCTAACATGGGGAAGTGGAACTGCCGGGCTCAGCTGATCTGTGGGGCCTTAGACAAAGTGTCTCCCAGGATGTGAACATTTTCTTACTGGCTCTGCTTCCTAAGGGGATCCTGGGTTGGGGATATCGGGGCGGGGGGGGGGAGGAGCTTTTTGAATTGTTGGGGACCACAAGGCACCAGCAGTTATTAGTCGCTCATGGCCCCTCTGTTTCGTGCTCCTGCAGCTTACGAAGCCCAGAATTGTGGCCTGTGCAGTGACCAGGCAGGCTGGGGGTGCCCGCCCTGTGCTGACATGCTGCCCTCCCACCTGCCCAGTCCTCCCCCTCTGCCCTTCCTCCTGCCCTCCTGCCTGCCAGCTCTGCCCCTCTGCCCTCCCGCCTGCCAGCCCTGCCCCTCTGCCCTCCTGCCTGCCCCTCTGCCCTCCCACCTGCCCAGTCCTGCCCCTCTGCCCTCCTGCCTGCCCCTCTGCCCTTCCTCCTGCCTGCCAGCTCTGCCCCTCTGCCCTCCCACCTGCCAGCCCTGCACCTCTGCCCTCCTGCCTGCCCCTCTGCCCTCCTGCCTGCCAGCCCTGCCCCTCTGCCCTCCCGCCTGCCCCTCTGCCCTCCTGCCTGCCAGCCCTGCCCTCCTGCCTGCTTAGCCCTGCCCCTCTGCCCTCCCGCCTGCCAGCCCTGCACCTCTGCCCTCCCACCTGCCCCTCTGCCCTCCTGCCTGCCAACCCTGCCCTCTGGCTTCCTGCCTGCCAGCCCTGCCCCTCTGCCCTGCCCCCTGCCCTCCCACCTGCCAGCTCTGCCCCTCTGCCCTCCTTTCCTGGCATATCCCACGGTGAAGCTGAAGTGCCCAGTGGGTATGAAAATGTACTAGGAGGTGATCGGCCACTTCTACCAGGACTGGAGTCACCTGCCGCCCCTGCCCCCAGCTATGCCCATCCCTCCGCCCCAAACTCTTGCCCCGAATGTGCCTATCATAGACTCATAGACTCATAGACTCTAGGACTGGAAGGGACCTCGAGAGGTCATCGAGTCCAGTCCCCAGCCCTCAGGGCAGGACCAAATACTGTCTAGACCATCCCTGATAGACATTTATCTAACCTACTCTTAAATATCTCCAGAGATGGAGATTCCACAACTTCCCTAGGCAATCTATTCCAGTGTTTAACTACCCTGACAGTTAGGAACTTTTTCCTAATGTCCAACCTAAACCTCCCTTGCTGCAGTTTAAGCCCATTGCTTCTTGTTCTATCATTGGAGGCCAAGGTGAACAAGTTTTCTCCCTCCCTCTCCACATTACAGCTGAGCCTGTGTCCACCACCCTGCCCCAGCTGTGCCCATCCTCACCTTGGCACTGCCATCCCCCCAAATGCACCCACTCCCACACACCCCACGGTAGCTGTGCCCATCCCCACCCCAGCCAACACCTCCCTCCCTCTTGGCCATGCCCACCCCCACCCCCGACCAACTCCTCCCTCCCTCTCGGCCGTGCCCATCCCTACCCCCTGCCAACGCCTCCCTCCCTCTCGGCCGTGCCCATCCCCACCCCCGGCCAACAACTCCCTCCCTCTCGGCCGTGCCCATCCCCAACCCCGGCCAACGCCTCCCTCCCTCTCGGCCGTGCCCATCCCCACCCCCGGCCAACGCCTCCCTCCCTCTCGGCCGTGCCCATCCCCACCCCCGGCCAACTCCTCCCTTCCTCCTGGCCATGCCCATCCCCACCCCTGGCCAACGCCTCCCTCCCTCTCGGCTGTGCCCACCCCCAGTCCCGGCCAATGCCTCCCTCCCTCTCGGCCGTGCCCATCCCCACCCCCGGCCAACAACTCCCTCCCTCTCGGCCGTGCCCATCCCCACCCCAGCCAACACCTCCCTCCCTCTCGGCCATGCCCACCCCCACCCCCGACCAACGCCTCCCTCCCTCTCGGCCGTGCCCATCCCCACCTCCAGCCAACGCCTCCCTCCCTCTCGGCCGTGCCCATCCCCACCCCCGACCAACGCCTCCCTCCCTCTCGGCCGTGCCCATCCCCACCCCCGGCCAACTCCTCCCTCCCTCTTGGCCTTGCCCACCCCCGCCTCCAGCCAACGCCTCCCTTCCAGCTGTGCCCACCCCCAGCCCCAACCAACTCCTCCCTCCCTCTCGGCCGTGCCCACCCCCGCCCCCAGCCAACGCCTCCCTCCCTCCTGGCCATGCCCATCCCCACCCCCAGCCAACTCCTCCCTCCCTCTCAGCCGTGCCCACTCCCACCCCCGGCCAACACCTCCCTCCATCTCGGCCGTGCCCACCCCCAGTCCCGGCCAATGCCTCCCTCCTGGCCTTGCCCACCCCCATCCCTGGCCAACTCCTCCCTCCCGGCCGTGCCCATCCCCACCCCCGGCCAACGCCTCCCTCCCAGCCATGCCCATCCCCACCCCCGGCCAACTCCTCCCTCCCTCTCGGCCGTGCCCACCCCCGCCCCCAGCCAACTCCTCCCTCCCTCCTGGCCGTGCCCATCCTCACCCCCGGCCAACGCCTCCCTCCCAGCCATGCCCATCCCCGCCCCCAGCCAACTCCTCCCTCCCTCCTGGCCGTGCCCATTCCCACCTCCAGCCAACGCCTCCCTCCCTCCTGGCCATGCCCATCCCCACCCCCAGGCAACTCCTCCCTCCCTCCTGGCCATGCCCATCCCCACCCCAGCCAACTCCTCCCTCCCTCTCTGCCATGCCCACTCCCACCCCTGGCCAACGCCTCCCTCCCTCTCGGCTGTGCCCATCCCCAGTCCTGGCCAATGCCTCCCTCCCTCTCGGCCTTGCCCATCCCCACCCCCGGCCAACACCTCCCTCCCGGCCGTGCCCATCCCCACCCCCGGCCAACGCCTCCCTCCCAGCCATGCCCATTCCCACCCCTGGCCAATGTCTCCCTCCCTCCCAGCCATGCCCATCCCCACTCCCGGCCAATGCCTCCCTCCCTCTCGGCCGTGCCCATCTGTGACATTATTGACATTTTCATAGCATTCTTTCTCAAATCTGAACCTCAGAGTCCAGGAATGAGATACTAGCATGAATTTCCCTAAGCTTAATTACCAGCTTAGATCTGATCGGCTGCCACCACCCAAAAATATAGTGTTTTGGGGCACTCTGACCTCCCCAACCTTCCCTGGGGATCCCAAGAACCCAGATCCCTTGGGTTCTTAAAACAAGGAGAAATAAACCATTCCCTCACCTTCCCCCTCTCAGAACTTCCCTCCCTGGGCTATCCTGAGATACTGATCTAACCTCTTAAATCACCATACAGAGAAGCATCTCCCTTCCCTTCCACAAAGAGGCAAACAGATTCAAGGAAAACAGAGAGAGATTCTATCTCTCCCCCTCCCGTCTCCCCACCCATCCTGGTGAGTTATCCCAATCCCCTGGGATAAACAAGGGAAACAGAGAAAAACCAATCAATCAGGTTTTCTAAAAAGAAATCTTTTAATAAAAGAAAGGAAAAAGTAAAGAATTATCTCTATAACTTCAAGATGTAACTATTACAGGGTCTTATAGCTTACAGACACCAGAAAGAGACTTTCCCACCAGTACCAACACAAATCAAAATATTCCCAGCAACTACACATATAAAAGTTAACCAGCCAGATCCACAAATGCAAATAGTGTAAAACAATAAAAAAGCCTAAACCGCCTGTTTTACTTACTATATGAAAAGAAACTTAGAGAGCCTGTAGTAATGTCTGGTCTCTCTCAGACTCTCCGAGAGAAGAACAAAGAACAAAGAACTCACACCCAAAACTTAAAAGTATCTTGTCTTCTGATTGGTCTTCTGGTCAGGTGTCCAGTTTCCTGCTTGTAACTCTTTACAGGTATAAGAGACATTAACCCTTAACACTCTGTTTATGACAGACATGAACTGTGAGCATATAGATCATTGTTGCAACCAAGGACCCATAGTGGCACCAAATCTTGTACAATGGAGGTCAAGTGAGGTGTCTCAGACAAGGTTCTGGGTTGCTGGTTATGATTACGCTGTCTGGGTACATGTACCATTTTTGTATTTAAAATTTTAAATATTGGCTCTATCCTGTCTGTATTTCACACTTGTGCTGTGCTTCTGGGTGACACCCCAGACAAGTGGGTGTTAGCTCTGCCTGGCCTGCTTAATGGCCCATTAAGGACCATCAGCTAATACAACTGACCCATTGAAAGAAGGTGGATACACCTTGTGACTCAGCAAGGCAGGGACAGGCCTATGGACAGAACTTTTAAGCCTGTGCTGGGCAGCTTGTGTTTGGAGCAAAGGAATCACAGGTCACATGGCAAGAGACTATAAAGTGCAGCTGCACCTTTTCCTTTTTGTCTTCAATCCTGTTTCTTACCTCTGGAGGGACTTTGCTACAAACTGAAGGTCTGCACAAAGGACTGAATGACCCATCCCAGCAGGGGATGTTCTCCAGTGACTTGATTTAAACCTGCAGTTTACTCCATCACTGCTACAAGCCTGAACTAAGAACTTTGCCATTACTGTAAGGAATTGATTCCATTTAACCAATTCTAGCTCTCATCTCTATCTTTTTCCTTTTATGAATAAACCTTTAGATTTTAGATTCTAAAGGATTGGCAACAGCGTGATTTGTGGGTAAGATCTGATGTGTATATTGACCTGGGTCTGGGGCTTGGTCCTTTGGGATCAAGAGAACCTTTTTCTTTTACTGGGGTGTTGGTTTTCATAACCATTCATCCCAGGACGGGTGGCACTGGTGGTGATACCATGAAACTGGAGTGTCTGAGGGCTTGGCTACACTGGAGAGTTGCAGCGCTGGTGGTGGCTTTACAGCGCTGTAACTTACTCCCCGTCCACACTGGCAAGGCACATACAGCGCTGTATCTCCCTTTCTGCAGCACTGCATGTACTCCACCTTGACGAGAGGAATAAAAAGAACAGCGCTGGGGTGCCAGTGTAAACAGTGATTAATCTTACTACGCTGTAACAGACCTCTGGAACCTTCCCATAATGCTTTTAAGTAAAGAGAACACTCTTTGTTTTGTTGTGAACTCAGGGCTCCCGGAGCTGCTTATCTAAAAACCAAACACAGCTCGTTTGCTGGGAATGAGGCAGGCAGGCGGATCCCTTTGGAATGTCCAGAGCTAGTGTTTGCCTGAGGAGAGAAGCAGCATGGCGGGCAGGAAGCGGGTGGGGGTGTCCGTTTCAGAGCAGCTGCTTATCTGGTCTGTGAGGAAAAAACCAAAGAGGGCTATTTGCATTTCGTGAATGAGAGAGGGGTGGGGGAAGGGGTCGGAACTTGCAAGGCAGGGAGCTGACACAGTGTCAGCTCCAAAAATCCACTCTCTCTGTCTCCCCCACGCTCCCTGTCACACTCCACCCCACCCCCCTCTTTTGAAAAGCACATTGCAGCCACTTGAACGCTGGGATAGCTGCCCACAATGCACCACTCCCAGCAGCGCTGCAAATGCTGCAAATGTGGCCACACTGCAGCGCTTTCCCTACACAGCTGTACGAAGACAGCTGTAACTCCCAGCGCTGTACAGCTGCAAGTGTAGCCAAACCCTAAGGGAATTGCTTATATGACTTCTGGTTAGTCAGTGCGGTGAGACCAAAGTCCTCTCTGTTTGGCTGTTTGGTGTGCAAAGGACCTCCAGCCTCGGGCTATGACCAGGGCCGGCTCCAGGCCCCAGCGCGCCAAGCATGTGCTAGGGGCGGCATGCCGCAGGGGGTGCTCTGCCGGTTGCCGGGAGAGTGGCAGGCGGCTCCGGTGGACCTCCCACAGGTGTCCCTGCGGAGGGTCTGCTGGTCCCATGGCTCCGGTGGAGCATCCGCAGGGACGCCTGAAGGAGGTCCACCAGAGCTGTGGACCGGCGAGAGGCAGAGCGCCCCCCGCGGCGTGCTGCTGTGCTTGGGGCTGCGAAATGGCTAGAGCTGGCCCTGGCTATGACTGCCCTGCTCTAAACAATTTTTCCTGAATTGATACTCTCAGTAGTGTCCCACCAAAGGCAGCATTGTTACAGAGGTGTAGTCAGCAGGATCCACAGAACCAGGTCAATTAAGCGTTGGGTCAGAACCCCACGCTATCCACATTTGAATTTTGGTATTGAGAGTTTGGTTGGCTAAAGAGAATTTGCAGTGGGTGAAGCACCTGAAAGCTGCTGCTTACCACCCCCAGACTAATGGTCTGGTGGAAAAGTTCAATGGAACCCTGAAGTCAATGTTGAAAATGTCTGTGGATAGAGGCCAGAATGACTGGGATGTTCTGCTGTCGTATCTATTGTATATGTACAGGAGTTTGCCCCAAGAGTCTACGGGGTTTGCTCCCTTTGAATTGCTCTGTGGCAGGCAGGTCCGGGGGTCCCTGGATTTGGGTCGTGACTCATGGGAAGGTAATACTGAGGGGGCAGAGCAGCCGGTGACTGAGTATGTGGCTCAGTTCAAGGAGAGTTTGCAGGAGATGATGAAGTTGGTTGAGCGGAATCTGGAAGAGAGCCAGGATACTCAGAAAGCCTGGTATGACAGAGATGCTCAGGAGAGAGCGTTTGAAATAGGGGACAGAGTGTTGGTGCTGGATCCTGTCCGGAAGAACAAGATGAAGGATGTTTGGACTGGACCCGTGGAGGTGGTGGAAAGGTTTAATGAAGTTACCTATGATGTGAGAAGACCCCATGGCTGGGGAAGTGTGCAGACAATGCATGTGAACAGAATGCAGGCCTACCACGCAAGGGAGGTAAATGTGAAAATGATCTGCAGTGCTGAGGAAGAGGCAGGGTCCGTCCCTTTGATTGACATGGTTGCTGAAAGCCAGGAGGAGACGCCTCTCGAGAGCATTGAGATGGGGGAGGGTTTAACCCCCCCTCAAAGGAAGGAGTTGCTGATGTTGTTAAGACACCACAAGCGAACATTCTCCAACAGGCCAGGGCTCACGGATAGGATGACACACTCCATTCAGACAGTGGATCCCCGCCCAGCCCCTAGCAGAGCTTACAGGACAAAGGCAGATCCAGGAAGAGGTGGAAAGCATGTTGACAATGGGAGTAATCACCAGATCCATGAGCCCCTGGGCCTCTCCCATTGTGATGGTGCCAAAAAAGGATAAGACCATGAGGTTTTGTATGGATTATAGGAAGCTAAATGCTATAACTCAGCCTGACCCTTACCCCACACTCAGAACAGAGGATCTATTAGACACACTGGGAGGGGAACAGTTTATAAGCACCCTGGATCTGACTAGGGGGTACTGGCACATACCCCTAGATGCTGAGGCACAAGGAAAATCCGCTTTCACAGTGGAATCTGGCCTGCATGAGTTCAAAATGTTGCTCTTTGGGATGCTTAATTCAAGGGCTACTTTCATGAGACTTATAAACGAGGTCCTACTGGGATTAGAATCTTTTACCAGGGCCCATATAGACGACCTGGCCATCTTCAGCAGTTCATGGCGAGATCACCATAACCACATAGGGACTGTGCTGCACCAGCTTAGGGAGACCAATCTAACTGTTAAGGTTTCTAAATGCAGAATGGGAGCTGCTGAGGTGACCTACCTGGGGCACAGGGTGGGCAATGGGCGACTGTGTCCTGAGCCTTTAAAGGTGGAGGCCATTAAGAACTGGCCTACCCCTAGAACTAAGAGGCAGGTCCAATCGTTCATTGCTCTGGTCAACTATTACAGGAGGTTTGTACAGGGATTCAGTGACATTGCTGCTCCCATCACAGACCTGACGAAAAAGAAAAAACCAGACCGGGTGCAATGGACAGAGGCCTGTGAGCAGGGATTTCAGAGCATAAAGAGGCTTTGGCCAAAGAGCCTGTGTTGGCCAGCCCACATTTTGAAAAGCCTTTTTTGCTGTGTACCGATGCTTCCAATACTGGACTGGGGGCAATGCTAATGCAAGAGGGGCGGGGGGTAAGAGACATCCCGTGGCGTACCTAAGCAAGAAATTGTCCCCCACTGAGCAAAATTACGCTCCCATTGAGAGGGGACGTTATGCCATTGTCTGGGCTGTCAGGCAGCTTAAGCCCTATTTGTGCAACCAAAAATTCACTGTGTTGAGTGATCAGGCCCCTCTGGTCTGGCTGCACAGGGCCAAAGGTACCAACTCCAGGTTGCTGCGCTGGAGTTTAGCCCTTCAAGAGTATGAAATGGATCTAATCCACATAAGGGGGAAGGAGAAGATTGTAGCTGATGCATTGTCCCAAATAGGGGATCCTTAGGATGCAGTCAGTGAGATCTGTGTCATCCCTTCCTGCATCAATTTTCTGTTGGGGGTGTGATATCACTGGCACAAACTATGACCATCTAGACCATTGTTGCAACCAAGATGCTGTAGTGGCACCAAATCTTATACAAAGGGGACTAAGTGAGGTTTCTAAGATGAGGTTTTGGTTTGCTGGTTATGATTGTGCTGTCTGGGTGCAGGTGTCATTTTTGTATTTCAAGTTATAAGTATTGGCTCTATCCTGTCTGTATTTTACACTTGTGCTGTGCTTCTGGGTGACACCCCAGACAATTTTGTGTTAGCTCTGCCTGGGCTGTTTGATGGCCCATTAAGGACCGTCAGCTAATGCAACTGACCCATTGAGAGAAGCAGATACACCTTGTGACTCAACAAGGCAGGGACAGGCCTATGGACAGAACTCTGGTTTTTCCAGGCCATGTGCTGGATATAATCATAGAATCATAGAATATCAGGGTTGGAAGGGACCTCAGGAGGTCATCTAGTCCAACCCCCTGCTCAAAGCAGGACCAATTCCCAACTAAATCATCCCAGCCAGGGCTTTGTCAAGCTGAGCCTTAAAAACCTCTAAGGAAGGAGATTCCACCACCTCCGTAGGGAACCCATTCCAGTGCTTCACCACCCTCCTAGTGAAACAGTGTTTCCCAATAGCCAACCTAGACCTCTCCCACTGCAATTTGAGACCATTGCTCCTTGTTCTGTCATCTGCCGCCACTGAGAACAGTCTAGATCCATCCTCTTTGGAACCCCCTTTCAGGTAGTTGAAAGCAGCTATCAAATCCCCCCTCATTCTTCTCAACTGCAGGCTAAACAAGCCCAGTTCCCTCAGCCTCTCCTCATAAGTCATGTGCTCCAGCCCCCTAATCCTTTTCATTCCCCTCCACTGGACTCTTTCCAATTTTTCCACAACCTTCTTGTAGTGTGGGGCCCAAAACTGGACACAGGACTCCAGATGAGGCCTCACCAACGTCAAATAAAAGGGAATGATCACGCCCCTCGATCTGCTGGCAGTGCCCCTACTAATACAGCCCAAAATGCTGTTAGCCTTCTTGGCAACAAGGGCACACTGTCAACTCATATCCAGCTTCTCGTCCATTGTAACCCCTAGGTCCTTTTCTGCAGAACTGCTGCCTAGTCACTCATTCCCTAGTCTGTAGCAGTGCATGGCATTCTTCCTTCCTAAGTGCAGGACTCTGCATTTGTCCTTGTTGAACCTCATCAGGTTTCTTTTGGCCCAGTCCCCTAATTTATCTAGGTCCTTCTCTATCCTATCCCTACCCTCCAGCGTATCTACCACTCTTCCCAGTATAGTGTCATCTGCAAACTTGCTGAGGGTGCAGTCCACGCCATCCTCCAGATCAGTAATGAAGCTATTGAACAAAACCGGCCCCAGAACTGACCCTTGGGGCACTCCACTTGAAACCAGCTACCAACTAGACATGGAGCCATTGATCACTACCCATTGAGCCCAACGATCTAGCCAGCTTTCTATCCACCTTATAGTCCATTCATCCAGCCCATATTTCTTTAACTTGCTGGCAAGAATACTGTGGGAGACCGTATCAAAAGCTTTGCTAAAGTCAAGGAATAACACATCCACTGCTTTCCCCTCATCCACAGACCCAGTTATCTTACCAACGAAGGCAATTAGGTTAGTCAGGCATGACATGCCCTTGGTGAATCCATGCTGACTGTTCCTGATCACTTTCCTCTCCTCTAACTGCTTCAGAATTGATTACTTGAGGACCTACCTACTCCATGATTTTTACAGGGACTGAGGTGAGGGACTGGCCTGTAGTTCCTCAGATCCTCCTCCTTCCTTTTTTTAAAGATGGGCACTACATTAGCCTTTTTCCATAAATGCTAAATTAAGGGGGGCTTGTGCTCGCATAAAAAAAAATATTGTTTTTATATTAATCACTCTAGCTTAATTAAAAACATTTACAAGCTATTAAAAATGCTGCTATTGTTTTTCATGCTGTATCTCTTAATCACACCTTTAATTTTAAGGACCTCCTCCCAGACCTTGGGTCAAGGTTTACAAAACTCTTGCAAACAACTGTTAAGTAAATCATTTTCCTTCTCTTTCTTCTATGTATTGTTTAAATAATAATACTAGCTACAAAATATTTATATAATGCTGTAACCCAAGACTCTACTATCCAAAAACCCCAGTATCTGTCCCTCCAGCTTAATCACAAATTGCGTAACGGGCCTGACAATTTAAGCTTGTCAGGCCCGAAGGGGGGACTGTAAAAGTTACTGGCGACCCCCCTTAACAGCTACCAGGCAGCCACTAAAAAAAAGCAAAAGCCTCACATACACAATAACCTAAACTTTTAAATTATCTTCTCTCCTCTGCCTTGAGACAGAGGAATCTGGCTCTAAACGGGTTTTCACTAACCAAATAGCAAAAGTACGGGGTCTGTCAACCACCAATCAAGTATTAACATGACAAAGGTCTTTGTCTAAAAATATATTTAAAAATTTGTATAAAACAAAGTCTTTGTACCAAAATGCAAGGCTCTCCTTTTTTCTGCAAAATAAAGCATCTTTTCCTTATCCTTGTCAGGCTGTTATTAGCTCTCAGCTAGGCAGACCCGACATTTTGGTAACAATCCGGGACCGCCCCCGATCGCCATGAGTTTCCAGAGATAATGGTCAATGGCTCTGCAATCACATCCGCCAACTCCTTTAGCCCCTCTGATGCAGCGCATCCGGCCCTATGGATTAGTGGTCATCCAGCTTTTCTAAATAGTCCTGAACCACTTTTTTCCACAGAGGGCTGGTCACCTCTTCCCCATGCTGTGCTGCCCAGTGGAGCAGGCTGGGAGCTGACCTTGTTTGTGAAGACAGAGGCAAAAAAAGCATTGAGTCCATTAGCTTCTTCCACATCTTCTGTCACTAGGTTTTCTCCCCCATTCAGTAAGGGGCCCACACTTTCCTTGACTTTCTTCTTGTTGCTAACATACTTGTAGAAACCCTTCTTGTTCCTCTTAACATCTCTTGCTAGCTGCAACTCCAAGTGCGATTTGGCCTTCCTGATTTCACTCCTGCAGCCTGAGCAATATTTTTATCCTCCTCCCTGGTCATTTGTCCAATCTTCCCCTTTTTGTAAGCTTCTTTTTTGTGTTTAAGATCAGCAAGGATTTCACTGTTAAGCCAAGCTGGTCACCTGCCATATTTACTATTCTTTCTACACATTGGGATAGTTTGTTCCTGCAACCTCAATAAGGATTCTTTAAAATACAGCCAGCGATCCTGGACTCCTTGCCCCCTCATGTTATTCTCCCAAGGGATCCTGCCCATCAGTTCCCTAAGAGAGTCAAAGTCTGCTTTTCTGAAGTCCAGGGTCCATATTCTGCTGCTCTCCTTTCCTCCTTGTGTCGGGATCCTGAACTCAACCATCTCATGGTCACTGCTGCCCAGGTTCCCATCCACTTCTGCTTCCCCTACTAATTCTTCCCAGTTTGTGAGCAGCAGGTCAAGAAGAGCTCTGCCCCTAGTTGGTTCTTCCAGCACGTGCACCAGGAAATTGTCCCCTACACTTTCCAAAAACTTCCTGGATTGTCTGTGTGCCGCTGTTTTGCTCTCCCAGCAGATATCAGGGTGATTAAGATCTCCCATGAGAACCAGCTTGTCTTTGGAACAAAGAAAGCAGAGGCCACATGGCAAGAGACTATAAAGGGAGCTGCATCTCCTCCATCTTGTCTTCAATCCTGCTTCTGATTCTGAAGGAACTTTGCTACAAACTGAAGCTCTGAACAAAGGACTGAATGACCCATCCCAGCGGGGGATGTTCTCCAGAGACTTGATTTGAACCTGCAGTTTACTCCATCACTGCTACAAGCCTGAACTAAGAACTTTGCCATTGCTGTATGTAATTGATTCCATTTAACCAATTCCAGCCCTCATCTCTATCTTTTTCCTTCTATGAATAAACCTTTAGATTTTGGATTCTAAAGGACTGGCAACAGCGTGATTTGTGGGTAAGATCTGATATATATTTTGACCTGTGTCTGGGGCTTGGTCCTTTGGGATCAGGAGAACCTTTTTTCTTTTACTGGGGTGTTGATTTTCATACCCATTCATCCCCAGGACGAGTGGCACTGGTGGTGATACTGGGAGACTGGAGTGTCTAAGGGAATTGCTTGTGACTTGTGGTTAGCCAATGGGGTGAGACCAAAGTCCTCTCTGTCTGACCGGTTTGGTGCCTTAGAGGTGGAAAACCACTAGCCTGGGGCTGTAACTGCCCTGCTCTGAGCAATTCATCCTGAATTGGCACTCTCAGAAGTGTCCCACCATCGTTACACCATCACCATCCATGGCCAACGCCTCCCTCCCGGCTGTGCCCATCGCTGCCCCGGCCTGCATCACATCTCCCCTCCGCTACAGTGAGTGGGGCTCAGGGCGGCAGGTCTCCCCCGTTTCACCCAGCTAGTGCCCCTCACCTCGAGGTGTGCCTGCCTTTCACACTGCCAGGATGCTGCTCCCCAGTGGACCCCAGACCCACTAGCTGAGTGTGTGGCCAAACAGCCTCTCCCCCGGCAAACCCGTTCCGGCTGGGAGCCAGGCGCGTCTAGAGCGAAGGTGCCTCTGGCACTGGTGCCCTGCAGACCTGACTAGTCTCAACGACAATGGGTCTCTGGGGGCTGCTGTGCCCTGGGGCTAGTGGGTGGGTGCTGGGGTGTTGGTGGTTTGTGCTACACAGGAGTCAGATGGGAAGATCTAGGGGGGCCCTTCTGGCCTCCAGCTCTGACACTTGAAGAGAATGACCCTCTATTGCTCCCGGTTTGCCACTGGCTGTGGGGCGCACAGTCAACACAGAGGCAAATAGGCAACAGAGACGGGCAGGGGCTGCACCTGCTGCATGGACCATGCAGCTGTAGAGATACAGACATGCTCCCCAGGTGGCCAAGTTTCCACCAGGGTCTGTCTCAGTGGGACTTGCTGGGCAGAGCTCACAGGGTGAAGCGTGAGTGCTGCAGGCCCAGAGGTCCGGTCTCAGGAGGCAGAGAGGCCGCATGGGGGTGACCCTGGAGGAAGAGCAAGACCCTCTGGGGTCTGGCCCACTGACCGGTTCCTCCTAGAGACTGCTCCAGACCTGGGAGTGTAGCACCGCTCCGGTGGCTCCGTGACACTCCTAGATCATCCTCTTCCGAGTCTCTACGGTTCCCGCCCTGCCCGCCGGCTGCGGTCCTGCTCCCCAAGGGGAGGGCTCTGCCGCTGTTTGCCTGGGCCCAGTTTACCAAGGGATCCCACTCACTCTGTACGCCAGGTCCGCCCCCATCGGTCTGCGCCAGGCTGCATGTCAGCCGCACACTCACGCTGCTGGCTCTTGTATTTACTGCCAGCCCCGGGATGACAATGCTGAGCAGCAGCAGGCCTAGAACTGCCCACAGTGGGTGAGCATGGGAGGGGCTGGGATTCAGGCAGGCCTGTGGGGTGAGAGGGCTGGAGAGGGGCAGGTGCAGCTTGGGGGCGCAGGGCTGAGAGCCCCGCATGGGGGGAGGAGCTGCACCCGGCCACGCCGAGGAGAACCCCACGGTGCCCGGCCGAGCACTCAGGGCCTGTCCTGCCCCTGCCTGGCCCTGCGGCTGCAGCTCAGACGTGCAGCAGCAGGGCCCCCACGGCCAGTTAGCGCCCAATTAACGGGCTCTGCTGCAGGAGGCCGAGCAATTAGGCTGGCAGCTGTGGCCAGGCTGCGGGGAGGGGCCCGTTCCAGGCCCTGCTGCCGGCCAGCTCAGCAGCTGCCTCCCCGGCCCCACTGCTAAGAATAGCCCAGGGCCTGTAGCAGTGACGCCAAGGGACTTGCATCAGACCCCATGTGCCCCCCCCGCCATCTCCAGGCCCCCAGGGCCATGCAGCCACCCAGCACACACCCCCTCCTGCAGGAGGGCGGGGGGTAACCCCTGGACACAGGGAGCCCCTGGGGGTCCCCGCTCCAGCACAACCTGGCACAACTCGTCCGTGGGCTTGAGGGGTGGGCAGGGCAGCGGGGAGGGGGAGTGCCAAGGCCTCAGCTAGGGCTGCCAACTTGGGCTGGACATATCCCTGGAGGTTTCATCCCATGACTTCATCTTTAATTAACAATTAATTAATTCCTGGAGACTCCAGGACTATCCTGGAGGCTTGGCAACCCGCCAGCTCAGGGTTTCACCCCGCAGAGGAGCAGTGAGGGCCCAGATATAGTGCCCCTGTCCATCAGGCTCTCCCCACCCCCACAGTCTGAGTTCCCTCTCCCCGATCCCCTCTCCCAGCCTGTGCGCCCCACACCGCCCCCCCGAGCCCATCCCCCAGCCTATGCTCCCCAGACTGCCCCCTCCCATGATCCTCCCTCCTGGCCTGTGCCTCCCACACTGTCTACCTCTTAATGTTTTGTATGAATGCTGTGTGTGCCTCAGTTTCCCCTATGTGCTGTGTGTCTAACGAGGTGGTGGGCGAGGGTGTTTGTTGTTGTGGAGTACCAGATGTGACCTTGCCTAGCAGCCTGGATACAGAAAGTTAGCGACTGATGGTCCAACGCTGCTTGCGACCCACAGGAGAACCAAGGGTGAAGAGAGATCCCAGGTGATGGATTTGCTGGAAGGAAGACAAAGGAGGGAGGAGGGGCTGGGAGGTGATTCAGCGTGGGCCACTGGGAGGAGGTGGCTTTGGGACTGAGGACAAAGAGCGACCTGAGCCCCATAAACCCTGCTGAGAGTCACTGCATGCTAGAGAGTGGGGGGCATTGCTTCCTCTGCCTGGGAGTGGAGGCCCCGGGGGGCCAGAGCAAGGGGACTCCCTGAGGGGGCCCACAGCAGAGACAGGCTGCTGAGGCTCAGAGAGGGGCGGCTCCAGGGGGCGGTGGAGCCCAGGAGACACAGAAGGGGACTCCCAAGAAGGCCTGTCACACTGAAGGGGGTTCCTCCCAGGGTCTGCACGAAGCCGAGAGAGCACATGGCATGTGAATCTGTGATACGGCCAGACTGGTTCAGACCAATGATCTCTCTACCCCAGTGTCCTGTCTGCTGACAGGGGCCAGTGCCGGGTGCCCTAGATGGAATGAACAGAACTGGACAATTTATCAAGTGATCCATACCCAGTCCTCCAGTCCCAGCTACTGGCAGTCAGAAGTTTAGGGACACCAAGAGCATGGGGTTGTGTCCCTGACCATCTTAGCTAATAGCCATTGATGGACCTATCCTCCAGGAACTGATCTAGTTCTTTTCTGAACCCTCTTATACTTTTAGCCTTCACAACATCTCCTGGCAAAGAGTTCCACAGGTTAACTGTGCATTAGGTGAAGAAATACTTCCTTATGTTTGTTTTACACCTGCTCCCTATTAATTTCATTGGGTGGCCCCAGTTCTTGTGTTACATGAAGGGGTAAATAACACTTTCTTATCCAGTTTATCCACACCAGTCATGATTTTATAGACCTCTATCATATCCCCCTCAGTCATCTCTTTTCCAAGCTAATTGTTCCCAGATTTATTCATCTCTCCTAATATGGAAGCTGTTCCAAACCCCTAATAATTTTGTTGCCTTTCTCTGAACCGTTTCCAATTCTAATATATCTTTTCTGAGATCGGGTGATGAGAACTGTATGCAGTATTCAAGATGTGGGCATACCAGGGATTTATATAGAGGCAATATATTTTCTGTCTTCTTATCTCTCCCTTTCTTAATGATTCCCAACATTCTGTTCCCTTTTTTGACTGTCGCTGCAGATTGAGTGGATGTTTTCAGCGAACTACCCACAAGGACTCCAAGATCTTTCTTGAGTGGTAACAGCTAATCTAGACCCCATCATTTTATATGGCTAGTTGGAATTATGTTTTCCAATGTACAACTTTGCATTTATCAACACTGAATTTCATCTGCCTTTTGTTTCCCAGTCACACAGTTTAGTGAGATCCGTCTGTAGCTCTTCACAGTCTGCCTGGGACTTATCTATCTTGAGTAATTTTTATTGTCTGCAAATTTTGCCACCTTGCTGTTTACCCCTTTTTCCAGATCATTTTTTAATACATTAAAGAGCCCTGGTCCCAGTACAGACCCCTAGAGGACACCACTATTTACCTCTCTCCATTCTGAAAACTGGCCATTTATTCCTACCCTTTGTTTCCTGTCTTTTAACCAGTCACTAATCCATGAGAGGACCTTCCTTCTTAACTCACGACAGCTTACTTTGCGTAAGAGCCTTTGGTGAGAGACCTTGTCAAAGGCTTTCTGAAAGTCCAAGTACCCTATATCCACTGGATCCCCCCTTTTCTTCATGTTGACACCCTCAAAGAATTCTAGTAGATTGGTGAGGCATGATTTCCTTTTACAAAGCCATGTTGACTCTTGCACAACATATCATGTTCATCTACATGTATGACAATTCCATTTTGGGTTTTTTTTAAGAACAGATTTAAAATTTTTATTAAAGTTAATATTTAAAATTAAATATACACAAGTTAAGAGGGAAGGTACTGTACATCTGGGGTCCGGCCTGAGTTATGAGGGATTACAGGTATCAGTTGCAAGGATCACAAGATACATACATATCATATATCCAGCGTAGACCAGTTTCAACCTGGTACTGAAGTCAGGCTTACAGCCTGTAATTGCCAGGATCCCCTCTGGAGCCTTTAAAAAAATTGGTATTACATTAGCTATCCTCGTCATAAGCTGATTTAAATGATAAGTTACAGACTACAGTTCTGCAATTTCACCTTTGAGTTCCTTCAGAACTCTTGGGTGATACCACCTGGTCTTGGTGACTTGTTGCTGTTTAATTTATCAGTTTGTTCCAAAACCTCCTCTAATGACATCTCAATCTGGACAGTTCCTCAGATCTGTCACCTGAAAAGAACAGCTCAGCTCTGGGAATCACCCTCCTGTCTTCTGCAGTGAAGACCAATGGAAATAATTCATTTAGCATTTCCACAATGGCCTTGTCTTCCCTGAGTGCTCCTTCAGCACCTTGATCCTCCAGTGGCCCCACTAGTTGCTTGGCAGCTTTTCTGCTTCTGATGTATTAAAGTCATTTAGTTTTTGAGTCTTTTGCTAGTTGCTCTTCAATTTCTCTTTTGGCCTGCCTAATTATATTTTTACACGACTTGCCAGAGTTTATCCTCGTTTCTCTTTTCCTTGGTAGGATTTGACCTCCAGTTATTAAAGGATGCCTTTTTACCCTCTAGCTGCTTTTACTTTTTTGTTTAGCCATGGTGGCACTTTTTTGATCCTCTCACTATGTTTTTTGAACCTCAATTAAGGTGTTTTTAGAAAGCTTCCGTGCAGCTTGCAGGCATTTCACTTTTGAGACTGTACCTTTTAATTTCTGCTTAACTATCTCCCTCATTTTTGTGTAGTTCCCCTTTCTGAAGTTAAATGCTACCGTGGTTGGCTTCTATGCTCTTCCTCCCCACCCCCAAAGTTGTTCAATTTAATTACATTATGGTCACTATTACTAAGCGGTTCAGCTCTGTCCACCTCTTGGACCAGATCCTGTGCTCCACTTACGACTAAATCAAGAGTTGCCTCTCCCCACCTCCCCTCCCCTCCAGGACCAGCTCTGGAGGGGGCGAGCAAGGCAATTGCCTGGGGTGCATGAGGGGTTCCTGCCGTCAGCTTGTCTGGCTGACAAAATTGCACTGGAAACCTAATAGTGTGGGATCCACAATTCCGCCATATTGCAAATGAAGTAGGGCCTTACTGATATCAGTCTGTGCCAGCATCGCTGCAATTTGATAGCACTGGTGACATTTCTAGTCAACATCATTATCTTTGTCTTGTTCATCGTTCTGATCTCTGCTGAGTGTGCAGCTTACCACAGTCTCTGTTGCCTTGGCAGGGACACAGTTCAGTGCAAGGTGGATTGTTCTGACTACAGACACCGTTGATATTCTCGAGTAGTTTCCATGGCACATTGGTTCTGGACGTGTTCTAGGTTTTGCGAATGCTGTGCATTGCAAAAGAGACTATAACAGGGCTCAAAAAAGAACTAGGTAAGTTCATGAAGGATAGGTCCATGAAGCTAGGAATGGGCTACAGGGGATGGATCACTTGATGATTCCCTGTTCTATTCATTCCCTCTGGGGCACCTGGCATTGGCCACTGTCAGAAGACAGGATACTGGGCTAGATGGACCTTTGGTCTGACCCAATGTGGCCGTTCTTTTGAGACTCTGATTGCCAGGGGAGAGTAAGTGCCTTTTCTTTCCCACCCGTCAGTGTTATTTCTTGGGGTGCCGGCTCTCAGTGTTCTTGAAATCCCACCCTACCCATTGATGGAAGGTGTTCTTCCCGTCAGTCGCTCTGTACTGATGTCGATATGAGTCTCCTTCCTAGAAGACATTCCACCAGCATGACATGGCACAATTCCATTTGGAATGAACAGGCTTCCCCGGAGTCTTTCCACCTCCGTGTTTGCCGCGCCAGTGATGGACTGCCTCGGCTCCGTGTACGGGATGCAGAAGCCATGACGATACTGTCTGCCAATGAAAGTGTGAGCTCCAAAGTCACGGGGCAGCTGTGCAGGCAGCCTTGTGTGCAGTGGGGAGAACATTCTGGAACTGCTGAATACTAGGCACTCTGCAGCTGAGTGGCACTGTCTTTGAGTGTCTTCTGAAGGCTGGTACTCAATGCTGCTGAATTATCAGTTCTTTATCTATCAACCAAAGGCCAACCTCTGTCTCTGTTGGGGCTCACACCTAGCTGGGCTCTGTAGGCCACAATCACCTGGCTTTGGCTGATGTTCGGAGGCTGGCTAGGATTGCAGCGGGGTTGTACAAACCCGCTGGCTTGTTTGAAAGCTGTTCGTCAGGCTCACTTGCCAGAAGAATGTCCACAAAACGTGGATAACTAAAGTTCCTGCTTCTGATTACCAGCAGCTTGGCTCACGTCAGCAAAGAAGGAAGGGGAGTGCCCTGTAATGCCCATAAAGGCATGTTGGATGATAACTGTGTGACACTTTGTACCCCGGGGGAGTGCCCTGTAACGCCCATAAAGGCATGTTGGATGATAACTGTGTGACACTTTGTACCCCAGGGGAGTGCCCTGTAACGCCCATAAAGGCATGTTGAGTGATAACTGTGTGACACTTTTTACCCCAGGGGAGTGCCCTGTAATGCCCATAAAGGCATGTTGGATGATAACTGTGTGACACTTTGTACCCCGGGGGAGTGCCCTGTAACGCCCATAAAGGCATGTTGGGTATTAACTGTGTGACACTTTGTACCCCAGGGGAGTGCCCTGTAACGCCCATAAAGGCATGTTGAGTGATAGCTGTGTGACACTTTGTACCCCGGGGGAGTGCCCTGTAACGCCCATAAAGGCATGTTGGGTATTAACTGTGTGACACTGTGTACCTCGGGGGAGTGCCCTGTAACGCCCATAAAGGCATGTTGGGTGATAACTGTGTGACACTTTGTACCTCGGGGGAGTGCCCTGTAATGCCCATAAAGGCATGTTGGATGATAACTTTGTGACACTTTGTACCCCAGGGGAGTGCCCTGTAACGCCCATAAAGGCATGTTGGGTAATAACTGTATGACACTTTGTACCTCGGGGGAGTGCCCTGTAACGCCCATAAAGGCATGTTGGATGATAACTGTGTGACACTTTGTACCCCAGGGGAGTGCCCTGTAACGCCCATAAAGGCATGTTGGGTGATAACTGTGTGACACTTTGTACCCCAGGGGAGTGTCCTGTAACGCCCATAAAGGCATGTTGGGTGATAACTGTGTGACACTTTGTACCCCAGGGGAGTGCCCTGTAACGCCCATAAAGACATGTTGGATGATAACTGTGTGACACTTTGTACCTCGGGGGAGTGCCCTGTAACGCCCATAAAGGCATGTTGGGTATTAACTGTGTGACACTTTGTACCTCGGGGGAGTGCCCTGTAACGCCCATAAAGGCATGTTGGATGATAACTGTGTGACACTTTGTACCCCAGGGGAGTGCCCTGTAACGCCCATAAAGGCATGTTGAGTGATAGCTGTGTGACACTTTGTACCTCGGGGGAGTGCCCTGTAACGCCCATAAAGGCATGTTGGGTGATAACTGTGTGACACTTTGTACCCCAGGGGAGTGTCCTGTAATGCCCATAAAGGCATGTTGGGTGATAACTGTGTGACACTTTGTACCCCGGGGGAGTGCCCTGTAACGCCCATAAAGGCATGTTGGATGATAACTGTGTGACACTTTGTACCCCAGGGGAGTGCCCTGTAACGCCCATAAAGGCATGTTGGGTGATAACTGTGTGACACTTTGTACCTCGGGGGAGTGCCCTGTAACGCCCATAAAGGCATGTTGGGTGATAACTGTGTGACACTTTGTACCCCAGGGGAGTGCCCTGTAACGCCCATAAAGGCATGTTGGGTGATAACTGTGTGACACTTTGTACCCCAGGGGAGTGCCCTGTAACGCCCATAAAGGCATGTTGAGTGATAGCTGTGTGACACTTTGTACCTCGGGGGAGTGCCCTGTAACGCCCATAAAGGCATGTTGGGTGATAACTGTGTGACACTTTGTACCTCGGGGGAGTGCCCTGTAACGCCCATAAAGGCATGTTGGGTGATAACTGTGTGACACTTTGTACCCCGGGGGAGTGCCCTGTAACGCCCATAAAGGCATGTTGGGTGATAACTGTGTGACACTTTGTACCTCGGGGGAGTGCCCTGTAACGCCCATAAAGGCATGTTGAGTGATAGCTGTGTGACACTTTGTACCTCGGGGGAGTGCCCTGTAACGCCCATAAAGGCATGTTGGGTGATAACTGTGTGACACTTTGTACCCCAGGGGAGTGTCCTGTAACGCCCATAAAGGCATGTTGGGTGATAACTGTGTGACACTTTGTACCTCGGGGGAGTGCCCTGTAACGCCCATAAAGGCATGTTGGGTGATAACTGTGTGACACTTTGTACCTCGGGGGAGTGCCCTGTAATGCCCATAAAGGCATGTTGGATGATAACTTTGTGACACTTTGTACCCCAGGGGAGTGCCCTGTAACGCCCATAAAGGCATGTTGGATGATAACTGTGTGACACTTTGTACCCCAGGGGAGTGCCCTGTAACGCCCATAAAGGCATGTTGGGTGATAACTGTGTGACACTTTGTACCTCGGGGGAGTGCCCTGTAACGCCCATAAAGGCATGTTGGATGATAACTGTGTGACACTTTGTACCCCAGGGGAGTGCCCTGTAACGCCCATAAAGACATGTTGGATGATAACTGTGTGACACTTTGTACCCCAGGGGAGTGCCCTGTAACGCCCATAAAGGCATGTTGGGTATTAACTGTGTGACACTTTGTACCTCGGGGGAGTGCCCTGTAACGCCCATAAAGGCATGTTGGGTGATAACAGTGTGACACTTTGTACCTCGGGGGAGTGCCCTGTAACGCCCATAAAGGCATGTTGGATGATAACTGTGTGACACTTTGTACCCCAGGGGAGTGCCCTGTAACGCCCATAAAGGCATGTTGAGTGATAGCTGTGTGACACTTTGTACCTCGGGGGAGTGCCCTGTAACGCCCATAAAGGCATGTTGGGTGATAACTGTGTGACACTTTGTACCTCGGGGGAGTGCCCTGTAATGCCCATAAAGGCATGTTAGGTGATAACTGTGTGACACTTTGTACCCCGGGGGAGTGCCCTGTAACGCCCATAAAGGCATGTTGGGTGATAACTGTGTGACACTTTGTACCCCAGGGGAGTGCCCTGTAACGCCCATAAAGGCATGTTGGGTGATAACTGTGTGACACTTTGTACCTCAGGGGAGTGCCCTGTAACGCCCATAAAGGCATGTTGGGTGATAACTGTGTGACACTTTGTACCCCGGGGGAGTGCCCTGTAACGCCCATAAAGGCATGTTGAGTGATAGCTGTGTGACACTTTGTACCTCGGGGGAGTGCCCTGTAACGCCCATAAAGGCATGTTGGGTGATAACTGTGTGACACTTTGTACCTCGGGGGAGTGCCCTGTAACGCCCATAAAGGCATGTTGGGTGATAACTGTGTGACACTTTGTACCTCGGGGGAGTGCCCTGTAACGCCCATAAAGGCATGTTGGGTGATAACTGTGTGACACTTTGTACCTCGGGGGAGTGCCCTGTAACGCCCATAAAGGCATGTTGGATGATAACTGTGTGACACTTTGTACCTCGGGGGAGTGCCCTGTAATGCCCATATTCCTCATTTGTATCTAATTGTGATATTGCATATAAAGCATCGCTTGTTAGGTATCATGGGAAAGGCTATGATCTGCTGAAACCCACTGTTCTATCTAAATAGGTACATCATTCGTGTACATGAAGTTATGAGAATTGTATTCTGTGGTTGTCATTAAAATACGCTGTAAATTGGGAAATCAGCCAGAGATTAGCTTCCTAGACACAACAGCAAGGAAATCAACCAATGCCCAAGTGGGTGTCAAAATAACCATCACCAGCCATTGTCCAGCAAGGGAGCTACATTGCAATGACTCCCCTGCATGAGGCCACTCCAGGGGAATTGCTCAACCTCATCTGGGGACTCAGCAGTGCCCCAGACATGCCTGGACTTGTGTTCTCCAAGCTCATGGACTGAGGGTATAAAACAGGACACATGGACCCCGTGATCAGCCTTTTCTCCTCCCCTCACCTATCTGCAAGCAACAAGGACACTCAGAAGACTGAAGACTCCAACAGAGGAGACTGGCCCAGGTTTCAAGGCTGAAAGCTGTGTACTATGAACTGCAATATCCAGTAGAGTTAGAAAAACTGCTTAATTTAGACGTTGCCCAGTCTAATAGGGTTGGGAGTTTAGACTGCGGGCTTATATTTTACTTTATTTTGGTAACTGACTCTGACTTTTTGCCTATCACTTAAACAAATTTATTGAGGACAAAAGATAGATTTTAATTGTTTGTCTTTACCAGTGAATTTGCCTGAAGCGGTTGGTAAATCTGCTCAGGTTACAAAGGCTGGTGTATAACCACTTTCCAGTGATGAAGTGCTGAACCAATGAATAAATTTGCACTGCTCATCCTGAGCAGTGCAAGATGGTATTTTCCTGGGGTACAGCGCTGGGAGCTGCGGGGGATTCAGCTGGTGCCTTTCTCTGGGTGATTTGTGAGTGGCTCTGGGAGCATTCATGCAACAGAGCTGGGTGTGCGGCGCCACGTGCGGTTGTGCTGAGTGATCACAGTGCCTGGAGGGGTTTGCTGTTGGTCACTAGCAAGGCATTGTGAGAGACAGCCCAGGGGAGAGAGAGTTCAGGGGGCACAGTGGTCCCACAGTCCCAGGCTGCACCTGGGGATCCCGTCACAAACTGCATCGTTAGCAATCAAGTCTTCCACAGATCTTCTGCACAGCAACAGCAGCAGCTTCTCTTTGAAATGCTGCCTCACTTAGATTGGTTGTGCTCTCAGATGTTTCTATTTTGTGAAGTTTCTTGTCTGTCCTGTGTGTTTTTCTCAAGCAAACAACGCAAAAGGACCAGTTGCTGGAGGACGTGCTTGCTCTGGTGGCTACAGAACTGGTGAACGTGATGCTTTCTGATCAGACTCAGAGTCTGTTTTCTTTCCTGGGTCCAGTACAACTCTAACATGTGCCAAATCAACTTGGTTGTGTATTTCTGAAAACAACCCCTGTGCTAGAGGATTGATGGCACATCATCTGAATGAGAAACCTCGTCCAGTAGCTACAATTCATCTCTCCTGCTTCTGCGGCCAGAAGCACAGAGTTCAGTCCTGCACTGTTCTTATATTCTTATGATACCACTTTGCAGAGGGGTTATACTAGAATATTTTAAAGCAGAAGTGGGCAAACTACGGCCTGTGGTCCACGTCCAGCCTGCGGGACTGTCCTGCCCAGCCCCTGAGCTCCTGCCAGGGAGACTGTCCCCCTCCCTTGCAGTCTCAGCTCGCCGCGTTGCCAGCACTCTGGGCAGCGGGGCTGCGAGCTCCTGTCGGGCAGCGCGGCGGCGTGGCTGGCTCCAGCTGGTAAGGGGGTGGGGAGTGGGGGGTCCCGGGAGGGGGCAGTCAGGGGACAAGGAGTGAGGGGGTTGGATGGGTTCGAGGTTCTGAGGGGGGCAGTCAGGGGGCAGAAAGTGTGAGGGGCAGATAGGGGGCAGGGGCCCAGCTGTTTGACCTCCCCCTTTTTAAAGGCTAATACTGCACGCATAGGTAATTACAGAGTAAAACCTTCTACCAAGCACGTGCTACATTGTCTGTGCAAAGGCTTACAACTGTAGATGCATTACATTAGGAATTCACATGCATTTATATCTACCTACGGTGCAGTGCAAGCTACGGGCACACGATCTGGTGCTACTGGTGCACAACCTGCAGCGGGACACTGAGCTGGTCCGCAAATTTCAATTGAAAATAGAGAAAAAATAATCACTTATGAGATACTCTGAAAATGAAGCATATGAGCCATGAAACCATTTCATGTTAGTATATTGCAAAGTGTTGATATTCCCCACTTTTGTCACATGCTAAACAGCTTCAGCATCTCTGGAAAAAACTCATGGCAAAACCAATGAAAATCTTCTCACATATGCCTGTTTGGTAGCTTTGGCCAATAACCCCGCAATCAGATGTTGACATGAACGTGACCAGTACAGACTGCAGTCAGAGCCATGTTGCAGTGGTTCTGGAAATGTGCAGAAAATGGCACGTTCTCATTCTGTGCCTGGCACCCCTTGACAGCTCCAGCACACATCCTCACCACACCTAAAGAAAGCTCTCAAATGACCGTGATGTGGGCGTGTGTAGGGTGGGTACAGTAAACTGCAAACACATGGCCCTTTTCGGAGAACGACAGTTCCTCCGCATTGTTATTGCTCATTCTGCCATTTCCACAGGGTCATGGACGAATACCATTGCTAGGATTTAATATGCTTAAAAACCTCCTCCTTATCCTCCTCAGAACTACTGGCCATAGCAGTCTCCATGTGTCCTTTTGCTCCTCTTACCAATTTTTTCCAATCCATAGCTTTTGATTTATATGAATTACCATTACCTTCCTCTTTCTTCCATTTATTGCATATTATTTTTCTATTTTTTATAGTTGCCTTCACTTGCCCTCTAGCCCAGGCATGTGTTTTAACCAGCCTGGCCGTCTCCCACCATTGCGGCTTTTGGGGCACCTTGGAAGATGTTCATAAACAATTCCCAATTGTCATTCATACTTCTCTGATTAAATTCTTCCTCCCAGCTGAGCTGGCTCAGAATAGTTTTCAGCTTTGTGACACTGTCCCTGTTAAAACACCAAGTATTCGTGTTATGGGTCTGGGTCATTCTGCTCACATATGATCAAGTCACGATGCCTTGCTCCTAAGCCATCATTGACTTTCAGTTCTGTGACCAGTTCCCTTTATCTGGTAGGACAAGCTCTATCATAGTGGCACTCAAACTTTTCTACTGGTGCCCCCTTTCACACAGCAAGTCTCTGAGTGTGACCCCCCTCTTATAAATTAAAAACACTTTTTATATATTTAACACCATTATAAATGCTGGAGGTAAAGAGGGGTTTGGGGGGGAGGCTGACAGCTCGCATCCCCCCAGATAATAACCTTGTGACCCCCTGAGGGGTCCCGACCCTCAGTTTGAGAACCCCTGAGGCTTTGTCTACACAAGCAGTTTTGTCAGTCAGGGGTGTGAAAACACACCCTCCTGACCGACGAAACATTCACCGCCAGAAGCACTGATGTGAACAGATGTGAACAGTGCTATGTTGGCGGGAGACGCTCTCCTGCTGCAGACACAGCTACTGGTGCTTGTTGCCAGCAGAACAGCATCTTCTGTCGGCAGGGAGCAGCTACCTGGGAGCAGTGCAGCAGCTGAGACACAAGGCCAGTGCAGACGGGGCCTAGCACAGAATTCCCCACTTTTGGCGGCAGCTCGTGTGGCGTCTGGAGGTTGCCGCCTGCGATGGTGAGAAATTCCAAGGCTGTTTTAGTTCTGGCAGCAGCACGGCCCTCGGGTTGACGTTCCCCATGGGACACAAGTGCGTGAGGAGCCGCTCACCCTGGTCCCTCGTGTGCGCTGGGCTCTGGAGCAGACAGTAACTAATGCCATTCTCAGCCATTGATCCGTCAGCATTCATGCCCCTTTGCTTCCCAGCTCTCAGCACCTCGGAAACAGGGAATGCCAACTTTGCTGTAGAGTGGCACCTTTTCCCCTCTCCTTTCTATCCACTTGATCCTTCCTAACAAGGTTACAGCCCTTGATTGGAACATTCACCAAGCGAACCCTCCTGCAGGTCTCAGTAATAGCAGCTAGATCGAGTCTGTGCTCGACCCTGAGCAATTCCAGCTCCTCTGTTCCCAGATCCTGGCAGTAGGGTAGAGGAAATGTGAGAATTTCTTCTATGCAGCCACCCATTGAAGAATTACCCTCACTGCACACTTCTGGGCCAGGCCTAAGTCCTGAGCCAGGCCTCCCCCTCAGAGTGTATGGGGGGGCCATGCCCTTGGAACTGGGAGGTCCTGTCTTGGGTTTGCTTATTGGGGCTAGACTTATGTCATGGATCCACAGGCCTGGTGCTCTCACATGGTGTGACGTTATTGTGACATTATTGATATAAACTGGGACCATATAGAAAATGGTTTGCAACCAAGGTCCTGTAGTGGCACCAAATCTTATGTAAAGGGGGTCATATAAGGTGTCTAAGACCAGGTTATGGGTTGCTGGTTATGATTATGCTGTCTGTATGTCTGTATCATTTTGAAGTTGAAGTTATGAATATTAGCTCTATCCTGTCTGTATTTCAACTTTGTGCTGTGCTTCTGGGAGACACCCCAGACAAGTTGGTGTTAGCTCTGCCAAGCCTGCTTGATGGCCCATTAAGGACCATCAGCTACACAACTGACCTATTGAGAGGAGGCAGATACGCCTTGTAACTCAGCAGGGTGTGCAGGGACTGGCCCATGTGACTGCAGATTCCATTTTGCTGTAATTTTCCACAGTAAGAACAAAGAGGTTCTTACACCTGGAAGAGCCTATAAAAGACTGATGCCTCATCTCCATCTTATCTTCAGTCCTGCTTCTTACCTCTGGAGGGACTTTGCTACCAACTGAAGCTCTGCACAAAGGACTGATGACCCATCCCAGCGGGGGATGTTTCTCCAGAGACTTGATTTGAACCTGCAGTTTACGCCATCACTGCTACAAGCCTGAACTAAGAACTTTGCCATTACTGTATGGAATTGATTCCATTTAACCAATCCTAGCTCTCGTCTCTATTGTTTTCCTTTTATGAATAAACCTTAAGATTTTAGATTCTAAAGGATTGGCAACAGCGTGCTTTGTGGGTAAGATCTGATGTGTATATTGACCTGGATCTGAGGCTTGGTTCTTTGGGATCGAGAGAACCGTTTTCTTTCATTGGGGTGTTGGTTTTCATAACCATTTATCCCCAGGACAAGTGGGACTGGTGGTGATACTGGGAGACTGGAGTGTCTAAGGAAATTGCTTGTGTAATTTGTGGTTAGCCAGTGGGGTAAAACCGAAGTCCTCTCTGTCTGGCTGGTTTGGTTTGCCTTAGAGATGGAAAAACCCCAGCCTTGGGCTGTGACTGCCCTGTTTGAGCAATTGGTCCTGAATTGGCAGCTCAGTTGGGTCCTGCCAGAACTGCATTGTCACAGTGGTGTAGTCATGCTAGGATCCACAGAACCAGGTCAATTAAGCTTTGGCTATCCAAATTTGAAATTTGGGATTGAAGTTTGGTTGGTTAAAGATCAGTGACCATGAGCCAGAAACGTACAGCAAAAGCAATGAAACTGCAAGCCCTGATGGACAGCCTGTGGTTTGAACATGAGCAAAAACTGGCAGAAATTCGAATGGAAGAGGAGCAGCCTTGGCCCAGCTGGAGAAAGAGGCTGCTGAGAGAAAGAAAGAAACTGCTAAGAGAGAAGATAGAGCTTGTAAGGGGCGTCTGGAGCTGCTGCCTACTGAACAGGAGACTCACAAGATGCAGCAAGAAACTGCCAGACTCCAGCTCCAAGTCAAAGAAGCAAGGGAAGAAAAGACGGTTACTCACCTTTGTAACTGTTGTTCTTCGAGATGTGTTGCTCACATCCATTCCAGTTAGGTGCGCGCGCCGCGCGTGCACGTTCGTAGGAAAACTTTTTACCCTAGCAACTCCAGTGGGCCGGCAGGTCGCCCCCTGGAGTGGCGCCGCCATGGCGCCCAATATATATCCCTGCCGGCCCGCCCGCTCCTCAGTTCCTTCTTGCCGGCTACTCCGACAGTGGGGAAGGAGGGCGGGTGTGGAATGGATGTGAGCAACACATCTCGAAGAACAACAGTTACAAAGGTGAGTAACCGTCTTGTCTTCTTCGAGTGATTGCTCACATCCATTCCAGTTAGGTGACTCCCAAGCCATACCTAGGCGGTGGGGTCGGAGTGAGAAGTAGCGGCATGGAGCACTGCAGATCCGAAGGCCGCATCCTCTCTCGACTGCTGTACCAGGGCGTAGTGGGAAGCAAAGGTGTGGACCGATGACCAGGTCGCTGCCCGACAGATTTCCTGGATGGGCACACGGGCGAGGAAAGCCAGCGATGACGCCTGCGCCCTGGTAGAATGCGCAGTCACACGGCCCGTAGGGACATGGGCCAAGTCATAACAGGTCCTGATACAGGACGTAACCCAAGAGGATACCCTCTGGGAGGAGATAGGAAGCCCTTTCATACGATCTGCTACCGCCACGAAAAGCTGGGGGGATTTTCGGAAGGGTTTAGTCCTCTCTATGTAGAACGCGAGAGCCCTACGGACATCCAGCGAGTGGAGCTGCTGCTCCCTGCCTGAGGAGTGAGGTTTTGGGAAAAAAACCGGAAGGAAAATCTCTTGGTTGACGTGGAAGGCTGAGACCACCTTGGGCAGAAAAGCAGGGTGTGGTCTCAGCTGCACCTTGTCTTTGTGGAAGACCGTATATGGGGGGTCTACCACAAGAGCTCGGAGCTCCGACACCCGTCTAGCTGAGGTGATAGCCACTAGAAAGGCAGTCTTCCAAGAGAGGTAGAGCAGGGAGCAAGTAGCTAACGGCTCAAAGGGGGGCCCCATGAGCCGGGACAACACCAGGTTAAGATCCCAGGTTGGAGCAGGGGGACGGACGTTAGGGAATAAACGTTCCAGCCCTTTAAGGAATCTCGACACCGTTGGGTGAGAAAAAACGGAGCGACCATCCGCACCCGGGTGAAAGGTGGAGATAGCTGCTAGGTGGACTTGCAACGACGATAAGGCCAGACCTTGCCCTTTGAGGGACCAAACATAGTCTAAGATTTCGGTTACCGAAACTTCCATAGGGCGGAGATTTCTCTCCACGCACCAAGAGGAGAAGCGTTTCCATTTCGCCGAATATGTGGCTCTTGTGGACGGTTTCCTGCTGCTCAAGAGCACCTCTCTCACAGGTGTGGAGCAGCGCAGCTCGGAACCAGTCAGCCATGCAGGAGCCACGCCGCCAGGTGCAGCGACTGCAGGTCTGGGTGACAGAGGGTCCCGTGGTCCTGGGTAATCAGGTCCGGATGAAGGGGCAGGGGAACTGGGCCGGCTACGGCCAAGTCCAGCAGCATCGTGTACCAGTGTTGCCTGGGCCATGCTGGGGCCACCATGATCACGAGAGCTCTGTCTCTGCGCACCTTCAGGAGGACCTTGTGGACCAGAGGGAACGAGGGAAACGCATAGTACAGGTGGGTCGAACACTGGATGAGGAAGGCATCCGCTATCGACCCCGGCTCCCTGCCCTGAAAGGAGCAGAACGCTTGGCACTTCCTGTTCCCTTTGGACGCAAAGAGGTCCACCCGGGGATAACCCCACCTCCGGAAAATGGAGAGAGCGACGTCCGGGCGAAGGGACCACTCGTGTGACAGGAAGGATCTGCTCAATCGATCTGCCAGAGTGTTCCGTACTCCAGGGAGGAAGGAAGCCCTGAGGTGAATGGAGTGGGCTACGCAAAAGTCCCAGAGTCGTATCGCCTCGAGGCACAGGGAGGAGGACCTGGTGCCGCCCTGCTTGTTGATATAGTACATGGTCGTCGTGTTGTCCGTGAACACGGCGACACAACGACCCTGAAGCTGATGACAGAACGCTTGACAAGCAAGGCGGACCGCTCTCAACTCCCGCATGTTGATGTGTAGCCCCACCTCCTCCTGGGACCACAGGCCCTGTGTCCGCAGGGTCCCTAGGTGGGCCACCCAGCCTAGATCTGAGGCATCCGTTGTCAGGGATACTGAGGGCTGAGAGGGGTGGAAGGGAAGACCCGCACATAATACGGACTGGTCTAGCCACCAGCCGAGAGAATCTAAGACCTTCTGGGGGATTGTGACTAACATGTCTAACGGTTGCCTTGCCGGCCTGTAATGACTGATAAGCCACAGCTGGAGAGGCCTCATGCGGAGCCGAGCGTAGTCGGTTACAAAGGTGCAAGCCGCCATGTGGCCTAGCAGGGTTAGACATGTCCTCACTGACGTCAATGGGGCTGACCGCAAACGTTGAACGATCGCCACCATGGTCTGGAACCGCTGCAGAGGCAGCGAGGCCCTGCCCACAGTGGCGTCCAGGACGGCCCCGATAAATTCCACCTTCTGAGTGGGCCTCAGGGTGGACTTGTCTGCGTTTATCAAGAGGCCCAGACTTGCAAACATGCCGGTGATCACGCGGACATGGCTGTTGACTTGTTGTTCCGACGTGCCCCGAATCAACCAGTCGTCCAGATAAGGGAACACGTGGACACGGTTGCGCCGAAGATGCGCCACGACAACTGCCATGCACTTTGTAAACACCCTCGGGGCCGTGGACAGGCCAAATGGGAGGACTGCAAATTGATAATGAAGAGCCCCCACAACGAAGCGGAGAAAGCGTCTGTGGCGCGGCCAAATGGCAATGTGGAAATACGCGTCCTGCATGTCGAGGGCGGCGTACCAGTCTCCCGGATCCAGGGATGGAATGATGGTCCCCAGGGATACCATGCGGAACTTCAACTTTACGAGGTATTTGTTGAGCTCTCGCAGGTCGAGGATAGGCCTGAGGCCCCCCTTGGCCTTGGGGATCAGAAAGTAGCGGGAATAAAACCCCTTGCCTTTCTCGTTTTCCGGAACCGCCTCTATAGCTCCTTTGCTGAGGAGCGTCTGCACCTCTTGCCGAAGGAATTGCTCGTGAGAGGGGTCCCTGAAGAGGGACGAGGAAGGAGGGCGGGAAGGAGGAAATGAAACAAACTGCAGGCGGTATCCCGTCTGCACCATGCTTAAGACCCAGCGGTCCGATGTTATTTGGGACCACGCCGGGAGGAAAAACGAAAGGCGGTTGGAAAACGGGGGGGAAGGATCCATAGGGGAAACTGTTACTGCGCCCTCGGGCGCACCTTCAAAATGAAGGCTTAGGTCCAGGCGGGGGTTTTGAGGAGCCTTGGTTCTGCCCCCCTTGGTTCCCAGACTGCCTGCGCCTTCCGTTCCTGCTGCGGCGCCTGTAAAGGTCCTGCCACTGGCGGAACTGGGAAAACGGCCTGCGTTGTTGTTGCTGTTGCTGCGACCTAAAGGGTCTACGCTGCGTCACGGGGGTGTGCATCCCGAGGGACCGCATAATGACCCGGTTGTCTTTCAGACTCTTGAGTCTGGGGTCTGTCTTGTCAGAAAACAGGCCCTGGCCTTCGAAAGGAAGGTCCTGTATAGTGTGTTGGAGCTCCAGCGGAAGGCCGGAAACCTGCAGCCAGGAGATGCGACGCATCGTAACTCCTGACGCGAGGGTACGGGCAGCCGAGTCCGCAGCGTCCAAGGAGGCTTGCAAGGCCGTGCGTGCGACCTTCTTGCCTTCGTCCAAGATGGCCGTAAACTCTTGGCGAGCATCCTGTGGCAGCAGCTCCTTAAATTTGTCCACTGCCACCCAGGAATTAAAGGCATATCTGCTCAGCAGGGCCTGCTGGTTGGAGACCCTGAGCTGCAGCGCCCCAGCCGAATACACCTTACGGCCAAGGAGGTCCATCCGCCTGGCTTCTCTGGATTTGGGGGCTGGAGCCTCCTGGCCGTGACGCTCCCTATCGTTCACTGATTGCACCACCAGTGAACCCGGAGTCGGGTGTACATGGAGATATTCGTATCCCCTAGAAGGGGCCATGTACTTCCTCTCGACGCCTTTCGCTGTCGGAGGGATGGAGGCCGGGGACTGCCAGATGGTGTTGGCGTTGGCCTGGATGGTCCGTATGAAGGGCAGGGCGACCCTGGTGGGAGCATCAGAAGAGAGGATGGTTACAATTGGATCCTCTATCTCCGAGACCTCCTCTGCCTGCAGACTCAGATTTTGAGCCAATCGCCTGAGGAGGTCTTGGTGCGCCCTGAGATCCAGCGGGGGGGGACTGTTGGAGGAGGTACCCGCCACCGCCTCGTCCGGGGAGGAGGATGAGGAGACCCCAGGCACGAGAGTGTCTAACTGAGGGTCTTCCTCAGCCCTCGCCTCTGCCTCCGGAGCCGCAGCGGAGTCCTGCTGCTTGGACCCTTCCTCCCCTTCCGGGGAGGGAGGGGGGCGAGACAACGAGGCTTCAGGAGCCCTACGCTCCGCAGTCGCCGGCCTAGCAGGGAGCTGCTGGGGGCCCTGGGCCTGATGGTATGCCCAGGGTGTCCAGAATCCCCACTGTTGTGGGCCTTGGTCCTGCAGCGGCGGATCACCGAACAGCGCCGTCTGCCGGTCGGTGCCCAGCGCATACCCGCTGTCCGTCTGGGAGGATACGGACGGCTGTCTAGAGGGCCATGGAGGGGCCGACCCTGGATGGTAAGGGTCTGCGCGGGCCGGCACGGAGGATCGTCTCGGTGCCGGGGACCGGTGCCGGGAGTCATAACGGTGCCGGGATCTGGATCGGGACCGAGTTCTGTCGCGGTGCCGGGATCCTGATCGGTACCGGGCACCGCTTCGGTGCCGGGACCTGCCACCGGCTCGGTGCCGGGAGGTCGACCGAGACCTGCCACCGGCTCGGTGCCGGGAGGTCGATCGGGACCGGGACCTGCCACCGGCTCGGTGCCGGGAGGTCGACCGGTGCGGCGAGTAGCGTCGGGACCTGCTCCTAGAATCGCGGTGCCGGTCTCGGCGACTGGAACCTGACCGCGATCGTCTCGATGTCGACCGGTGCCGCGAGTGCGACCGGTACCGCTGAGGGGAGCGGTGCCGGGACTGCGAGCGGCGGCGGGATCTGGAGCGCCCAAGACGTCGGGACCTGGATCGTGAACGAGATCTTCTGGGCGGTGCCGACATCATGGGCTTGCCTCTGGACACAACCCGCACCGGAGGTACCGGGGGTGGCAGCCGAGTGGGCTCAGTCAGGGCTATGAGGTCCCGAGCCGAGGCGAAGGTCTCCGGTGTGGATGGGACCAGTATCTCAACCCCAGATCTCATGGGGGAGCTCGGCGGTACCGGACTCGACGGACCCGCTGGGCCCGGAGTCGACGGTGCCAGCGGCGCCGCGGCCGATGTCGAGGCCGGGCGCTCTAGCCGGGTCTGCCTGGCCGGAGTATTGGACTTCGACGGCCTTGGTTCTGACTCCGGTGCCGGAGAGGGCCGGTGCCGGGGAGTCTTCTCAGTGCCGGTGCGATCCGGTGCCGGCGCCGAGATCACGGCCTGCGAAGCCGTCGGGTCAAGTGCCGCCTCCATGAGGAGAGTCCGGAGCCTTTGATCCCTCTCCTTCTTTGTCCTTGGCTTAAAAGCCTTACAGATGCGGCACTTGTCAGATCTGTGCGATTCCCCGAGGCACTTCAGGCACGCTTCGTGGGGATCGCTGGTAGGCATGGGCTTCTTGCAGGCCGCACACTGCTTGAAGCCCGGCGAAACAGGCATGAGCCTGGCGCCGGGTGCCGGGAAGGGCTAAGCCCCCGGCGAAGAACTACTTAACAACTATTTAACTTAACTATCTACTTAACCAACTAATTAACAACTATAATGGACTAGAGATGAACGATAGATAAACGATAGAGAACTAGGAGAGCTAGGGACGTGGAGAACAGCTATGCCGCGCTCCACAGTTCCAACGACCGACACGGCGGTAAGAAGGAACTGAGGAGCGGGTGGGCCGGCAGGGATATATATTGGGCGCCATGGCGGCGCCACTCCAGGGGGCGACCTGCCGGCCCACTGGAGTTGCTAGGGTAAAAAGTTTCCGACGAACGTGCACGCGCGGCGCGCACACCTACCTGGAATGGATGTGAGCAATCACTCGAAGAAGAACAGCAGAAACTGTATCCTCCTGGAAGTCCAGTTTATAACTATGTTGACGTGGTATTACTCTGGGCAGTTTTCTGTGTGTAACCAGTTTTGCTATGGCCAAGGAGAGGAGAATTCTAACCTGGTGGGTAATAGCTGTTTGTCTGTGCAAGAAAGCAGTGTGTCTGTAAGTGGAGTTTCTGAATATCTGTCTAATGTCTCAGAAGTGAATCTGGAGTTAGATCAAGAGCAGAAAGAGCTCATTGGGGAGGAAAATGTTTCTCAGGAGCAGTGTAAGGAGGCGCCCTGGCTCCCCGCCGCGCCTGAGGGGGACGAGCCAGAGCAGGTTCCTCAGTGGGCGGAGCCAGCACGGCCTGTCCCCGCCCCCCGGAAGTCAAGAGGCGGGACAGGAAGTATAAAAGCCCGGCCCCAGTGCTCAGTTGGGCACAGGCTGCCGGAGAGGACAGACGCTGGTGCCCGGGCTCCCGCCGGGCCGGACCGGACCTGCCCTGCCCCGCCCTGCCCCGCCCCGCGCCCACTACCCGGAGGAGCGCTGCCCCGCCCCGCGCCCACTACCCGGAGGAACGTCGGCCGGACCTGCTGTGTGCCCGATACCCCGAGGAGTGGCCTGAGCTTCCCCACGACCGGTACCTGGAGGAGCCCATGGTCTGGGACCCCCCAGACAACGCTGGCAAGGACCAGGTACCCAGAGAGGGGGAGGTTGGAAGTGGCCCGGGGGTAGCCGACCCTGGTTTGGCTCCGGAAGGGCCCGAACCCATGTCAGTGTGTTGCGGCCAGGATCCCCACTGACCACCCGCAGCGGGTCTTGACCGCTGCTAGGACCCCGGGCTGGAACGCAGTGGAGTGGGAGGGCCTGCGTCCCCCCTGGCCCCCGTTACCGGGTGGCAGACTCCCCCTCTTCCCACCTGTTGCCACTGCTCTGCCCTGACCCAAAGGGCCAGAGCAAACTAGACTTGTGTTTGGTGCCCCGCCCGGACCACGGGCCTGGGCTGATACTGTGTTTGCTCCGCCCCTGCTAGGGGCCTGAGCCTGGATTATTACTACCCGCCCTGTCCAAGGGCTGGGGCTTATTTACTTTGAGAGCCCCGACCCCGGCTAGAGGGCCGGAGCTCTACCTTGTTTACAGACCTTATACCCCGCTCAACACCTGCCGAGGGGCTAAGCCGACCCGGACTGCAGTGCGTAAGGCGGCGCCCTGGCTCCCCGCCGCGCCTGGGAGGGATGAGCCCCGACACGACCAGCTTACAAGCAGATTAAAGTAAATGATCAGGTTGAAGCCCTAACTGAGGAAGGAGAGAAGATTTGTGATGGGTGATGGATTGGTGGCTAGTACAGCTTGTAAAAGTGAACCTGGAATGGGTAACGGTGATTTGCTGGAAGTAGCTAGTGAAAAAAGCAGCAGCTTATCTGTTGGAAGTGGCAATGTGCCTGGTAGAGAAAGTCTGAATGAGCCTAGGCAGCCTTGTGAGCCGATGGCTTTGTCTAGTCAGCAGTTTGGGAAGACAGGGATAGTGGAAGATGAGTGTCCCTATCCCTTACCTGTTTCCTGTGTGGAGAAATGTGACAGAGAAGGGAATGTGCCTGTGTCTGTCAGGGGTATTGACTTGCCTATGGAGGAAGCTACCTCAGTCTCCAAGCAGTCAGGGCCGGCTTGAGGCCGATTCAGTCGATTCCCAGGAATCGGGCCCTGCGCCTAAGATGGCCCCGTGCCTTAGGAGCCTTTTTAAATTTTTTTACTTACCCCAGCTGAGGTCTGCTCCGAGGTCTTCCATGGCCCCGCTCCCCCTGACCAAAGTGCCAGCGGGAGCGCGGCTGCCCCGCAGCCCCGGCTGGAGCTACGCCAGAGCGTGGCAAGCCCCGCGGCGCTGCTCTCCTGGCTGGAGCTCCAGGCCCTTTAAATAGCCCCCAGAGCCCTGGGATAGCGGGAGGCTTGGGGGCTATTTAAAAGGCCGCGGCACCAGCTGCCTCTACTGCACCCCCTGCTCTACCTGCACCAGCCCCGCCCCTGTCTGCAGCCCGCTCTGCACCCTGTGCCCACAGCCAGCCCCTGCCAAACCCCCTGCCCTGTCTCCAGTCAGCCCCTGCCACACACCCCTGTGGCCCTGCCCAAATCCAGCAAGCCCCCCCCCACATCCCTGCCCACACCAGCCCTGCACACCCTGCCCTACCCGCCCTGCCCACACCCAGCCCCGCACCCTCTGCCCTGTCTCCAGCCAACCACTGCTGCACCCCCCTTCCTGAAGCTAGCCAGTCCTGCACTCCTCTGTCTCCAGCCCTCTCAACCCCTGCTGCATCCTCCTGCAGCCCTGCCTGAGGCCAGCCCGTCCCACACCCCTCTGTCTCCAGCCAGCCCTGCACCCCTTGCTCTGCCTGCAGTCAGACCCTACCTCCAGTCACCCCTGCCCTGCCTCCAACCAGCCCCATGTCCACTGCTGCCCTGCAGTTCCCAGGCCCCATAACCTGCACACCTGCTTCAATGAGGAGGGCAGGGAGCAGCTGGGACCCACACATGTGCACACCCGCAGAGAGTGGCAGGGACCCACACATGTGAAATGGCGGTCATTAATAACCAATCAACAGCATATATGATGCAATGTACATAATATATAATTGTATTGGATTTCTTTTCTTAGCAGCTTCTCTAAGCAACAATTCACCCCTTACAGACATTCTGCTCTTACCTTCTTCACCTAGGGCTTGCTCTAAAGGAACACTTCTCTGAGCCCCCACAGACTCTTTCTGGGTCTCACTTACATCCAGAATTACCCCTGGTTCATCAGGCAGATTCCTACACAATCCTCTTTCAGGCAAACCTATAGACTCACTAGATAAAAGTTTAGAGGTTCTCTCCTTCCCTCTGCAACTTTCCTTATAGTCACTAACAACTTGCAAGTTGTCAAGCTCAACACACACAAGTTTAGGAATCATTTCCTCCTTGTTACCAGTTGTTAAACTGTCAGTAGGTAACACAATTAAATCGCCTTTCTGCTCTCCTTGTGCCCTGGCTAGGATATCACCCTGGTCAGACAGAGCTGCTACACCCTTTTCCAACCACACATTAGCAACTGGCAAAATACAAGCACCAGAATTGTCTGGTCTCTGGGATTTTGCTACGACACTAACTGGATGCAACCTAGTCACAGTGCCATTCTCCCCAGCAGATGCAAACTTAGGACCATTCTCTTCCTGGGCTTTAGCTGTATTTACAGCCAACTCTGAGACAACTGAATTACCCTCAACCATCACAGGCTGAAAGGCACCTTCTGTCTGCTGCACAGACACAGAAGAGCCGGAGACACATTCTCCTTCACCAGGCACACAGCCTGGGATCTCACTTCCCTTGTCCCAGCACACAGGGCTGTTCACAGACAACTGCTTGGAGACCGAGGTAGCTTCCTCCATAGGCAAGTCAATATCCCCGACAGACACAGGCACATTTCCTTCTCTGTCACATTTCTCCACACAGGAAACAGGTAAGGGATAGGGACACTCATCTTCCACTATCCTTGTCTTCCCACACTGCTGACTAGACAAAGCCATCGGCTCACAAGGCTGCCTAGGCTCCTCCAAACTTTTCCTACAAGGCACATTGCAACTCCCCACAGATAAGCTGCTGCTCTTCTCACTACACTGAGCTATTTTCAGCAAATCACAGTTACCCATTTCAGGTTCACTTTTACAAGCTGCACTAGCCACCATGAATTCACCCTGGGTTTTGGTTGAATTCAGAACCCTCTCTGACATTTCAGACAAACCTCCACCTGGTTCATCTTGAGAGACACTCTGTCTGTTCGCCGTCCCCCTCACTGCCATCAGTCAGGGCATCTGCCACAGACCCAAACTTCCTCTGTGACCTGGTCACCACATTCACTTGACCAGGCACCCCCAGTATGTTATTTCCTACCAAAACATCAACCGGAATTAAATCCCGGACTGCAGCCTTCACGTCCCCTTTAAAGCCGTCCCACTCAAGGTGGATTCTAGCCATTGGCAGGTCCACAGAGTACTCAGATAGTGCCACTACTGTCACATATTCCCCAGGCAACATGTCCTCTGGCTTCACCAGATGTCCCTTGACTAGAGTTACACCCGAGCCAGTGTCTCGCCATCCCATGCATTCAACACCATTGACCTTTGCCTCCATAATAAACCTCTCACTCCCTTGCCAAGCCTCAGTTCTGACATAGCTGGTGAGCTGATCCCCTCCTCCCAGAGCACTGGAGACAAGGGGGTTGGCATTAGCCACTGCTCTGCTTGCCCCTGGACTCAAGGTGGTGCTGTTGTGGCTTGGCTCAGCCTGGGTGCTCAGAGTAATGGAATTGGCATTTACTGTGGCTTTTGGGGTTGCTGGTTTTGGGCTGCCCTTTAGGGTCGAGCAATCTGGTCGTATGTGGCCAAGCATCCCACAGTGATAGCATGTAACCGGTTTATGTTTGGGGTGAGAGTTCCCAACCTCTACGCCTCCGTGAGCCTCCTTATCAGAATCAGGGCCAGGTTTACCTTTAAATCCTTCCCTTCTCTTAAACTGGGGAGAATGGTGACTACTTTTCCCTTGGGGTTTATACTCTTCCCGAGCCCTGTTTTGGGTATGTGCATCCGCAATCTCTGCAGCCCGTAGGACTGACTCGGGGTCCCTATCACACACAGCTGCTCTCACGTGGTCAGGCACAATGTTTAAGAACTGTTCCAAAGTTATTAAATCCAGCAGCTTTTCAAAACTCCCATGCGCCTTTGCTCCCATCACCCACTTTTTAACAAAACTCATTAGCTTATGAGCACATTCTACAAAAGTACAATCATTAGACATCTTAAACTTTCTAAACTTAACTCTGTAAGAATCAGGAGTAACCTTGAACCGCCTTAACACAGAATCTTTAAACCGCCCATAATCCAAGGCTTCTTGTTCCCCCAAATCATTAAATACCTCCCTGGCTTTTCCAGTCAGTCTGGTCAGCAGGACAGGCATACGCTGATCATCAGGGATTTGGTACAGAGTGCAGAGGCGCTCAAAGGTGGACAAAAACTCCTCTATATCCTCCGTATCATTGTAGATGGGACACATCTTTTCCCAGTTCTTCTCCTGGCGGTGGGTATGTGGAGTACCAGGTGGCGATGACTTTCTCCGCTCTTGCATTACTTGGAGCTGCAGTCTGGCGGTCTTCTGTTCCATCTGTCGAGCTCTCTCCTCAGCAGCCAGTAATTCCAGACGCCCCTTACGAGCTTTTTCTTCTCTCTCAGCAGCTCTCTCAGCAGCTTCTCTTTCAAATTCAGCTATTTTCTGCCTTTCCAGCAGGTCTGCTAGTTTCTGTTCATGCTCGAATTGCAGTTTATTCGCTGCCTCTTTCATTCGAATTGCTTCTGCAGCCTCTGTAGTATCAGGTAAGGGATGTGCTCCTGCCTCCTGATCACCGGCCATTAGCAGATCTCTCAGTTCTTGATCTGTAGCTTTCTTTCTAAAGCTTATCCCCTTTTCTGAACACAAATCTTCCAGGGCTTTTTTGTCAAGATCCTCATAAGCTCTTTGCTCACCCATTACAACTGCTCTTTAACCAACCAAACTCTCAATTCCAAAATTCAAATTTGAATAGCGTGGGGTTCTGACCCAAAGCTTAATTGACCTGGTTCTGTGGATCCTAGCACAACTACGCCACTGTGACGTTGTGATTTTGGCGGGACCCAACTGAGAGTGCCAATTCAGGACCAATTGCTCAAACAGGGCAGTCACAGCCCAAGGCTGGGGTTTTTCCACCTCTAAGGCAAACCAAACCAGCCAGACAGAAAGGACTTCGGTTTTACCCCACTGGCTGACCACAAGTCACACAAGCAATTTCCTTAGACACACCAGTCTCCCAGTATCACCACTAGTGCCACCCGTCCTGGGATGAATGGTTATGAAAACCAACACCCCAGTAAAAGAAAAAGGTTCTCTCGATCCCAAAGGACCAAGCCCCAGACCCAGGTCAATATACACATTAGATCTTACCCACAAATCATGCTGTTGCCAATCCTTTAGAATCTAAAATCTAAAGGTTTATTCATAAAGGGAAAAAGATAGAGATGAGAGCTAGAATTGGTTAAATGGACTCAATTCCATACAGTAATGACAAAGTTCTTAGTTCAGGCTTGTAGCAGTGGTGGAGTAAACTGCACGTTCAAATCAAGTCTCTGGAGAACATCCCCCGCTGGGATGGGTCCTCAGTCCCTTGTGTAGAGCTTCAGCTTGTAGCAACATCCCTCCAGAGGTAAGAAGCAGGATTGAAGACAAAATGGAGATGAGGCCTCCGCCTTATATAGGCTTTTCCAAGTATAAGAACACTCCTTTGTTCCTGCAGTGGAAAGTTACAGCAAAATGGAGTTTGCAGTCACATGGGCCAGTTTCTGCACACCCTGCTGAGTCACAGGGCGTAACTGCCTTCTCTCGATGGGACAGTTGTGTAGGTGATGGTCCTTAATGGGCCATCAAGCAGGCTAAACAGAGCTGACACCAACTTGTCTGGGATCTTTCCCAGTAACACAACACAAGTTTGAAATACAGACAGCATACAGCCAATATTCATAACTTCAACTACCAAAATGCTACAGACATACAGACAGCATAATCATAACCAGTAACCCGGTCTTGGACACCTTATATGACCCCCTTTACCTAGGATTTGGTGCCACTACAGGACCTTGGTTGTAACCCATGTTCTATATGGTCCCAGTTTATATCAATAACATCACAGAGAGTCACATCTGACTGCGGAGCTGGGGTGCAGGGCCCTCTGGCTTCCCCAAGAGCCCCACCCAGGCCGACTTGCTGCGGCAAGCGCATGGTGTGAGAATGGGATGCTGAATACTCTGAGGTCGGAGCCAGGAAGGTCGAAGCTGTGTAAGCTTCTTGCCCTGGTGATTCATCCCCAAGTTATCTGAACAGCCTCCTCCATATAAGAACCTGCTGGATTAGAACTTGGGACCCTGGGGCCACCAGGCCATAAGACTTCTGCATCGTCTTGTGAAGCTACACACTGCAGGACACACCGCCCAGTGGGGCTGGAGTGGTTCCCCCCAGATTGGCCCATGGCAGTTGTGACAAACGGGGACTGTTCTTAATGTTTTCTCTGAATACTGTGTAGGGGCCTGAGTTTCTGGCCGACCCTCTGTCCCCTGGCAACTAATGGCCAGGCCCTTCCTCCCCTGCAGGGGATGCTAAAGGTGTGGGAGACAAAGAGGTCAGGTGATCTCCTGACCCAGGAAAGAGACAAAGTCCAGAGAGAAGGGGCTGGAGGGGGTTTCAGTTTGCGGCTGGCTGGGATGAGGAGTGGAGGGCAGACGTGGGGGTCTGGCTCACTGCCCCCCAGAATGGACCCAGCCGAGGGGTCCCATTCGCTGTACCTACAAGCTCTGTTTTAGACCCTGTTCCTGTCATCGAATAAACCTCTGTGTTACTGGCTGGCTGAGAGTCACGTCGGACTGCAAAGTGGGGGTGCAGGACCCTGTGGCTTCCCCAGGACCCCGCTGGGGTGGACTCGCTGTGGGAAGCGCACGGAGGGGCAGAGGATGCTGAATGCTCCAAGGAGAGACCCAGGAGGTGAAGCCGTGTGAGCTTCTTGCCCTGCAGACAGTCTGCTCCAAGGGAGAGGAGGCTCCCCAAAGTCCTGACTGGCTTTGTGGGGAGCAGTTCCAGAGCATCACCTGGCAACTCCTTGACAGCAGTATATCGACCAGAAACAGCTCCAGGAGCTGCCTGAGTGATGACCCAGATGTCTTCAGCCGTGCCCTGCTGAGAACCTCAGACGCCAGCTCCTGACCCCGACTCGGAGCCGGCCACGGACCCAGCCACCCCGGCCCTGAGTGATGCCCGGGTGAGCTGGGGGCAGCAGTCTGGGCAGGGGCCAGATGCTCCAGGCACAGGGCTGAGCCGACTCCAGGCAGGGCCCCCTACACCTCCTGGGGAAAAGCCGCCATTGGGGGCACTGCAGGAGGCAGGAGGCGCTCCTCGCCCTCAGGAACCAGAGGAGTTACTGGGGCGGGGGACAGCCGACACCATTCTCCCAGACTAGGGGGAGAGTTGAAGAACCCAGCCTCTCTCCCCACCTCCCTCATGAGCCATGGGTCAATCTGCTCCCTGCTTCCACCCTTCTGCAGCTAGGGTGACTGTGACCAACTGGGAAAGTTCTTAATGTTTTCTCTGAATACTGTGTTGGTGCCTCAGTGTCCCCATGGCAGTTCTTAAGTATCTGGCAGAGCAAAGGGCCAGTGCACCTAAATGCCTGACACTCTGTCTCCTGGCAACTGATGGCCTGGGCCCATCCTCTGCAAAGGTGCCAACTGAAGGTGTTGGAGACAAAGGGATCAGGTGACCTCCTGGCCCGGGAAAGGGGCTGAGCGGAGGAGGAGGGTGTCATAAACAGATAGCTAAGGGTTAATGTCTCTTTCACCTGAAGCACCTGACCAGAGGACCAATCAGGAAACCGGATTTTTTCAACTTTGGGTGGAGGGAAGTTAGTGTCTGAGTCTTTTGTCTGTCTGCCTGCTTTCTCTGAGCTTTGGAGAAGTAGTTTCTACTTTCTAGTCTTCTGTTTCTAAGTGTAAGGACAAAGAGATCAGATAGTAAGTTATATGGTTTCTTTTCTTTGGTATTTGCATGAATATAAGTGCTGGAGTGCTTTGATTTGTATTCTTTTTGAATAAGGCTGTTTATTCAATATTCTTTTAAGCAATCGACCCTGTATTCGTCATCTTAATACAGAGAGACCATTTGTAATTTTTCTTTCTTTTTTATATAAAGCTTTCTTTTAAGACCTGTTGGAGTTTTTCTGTACTTCAGGGAAATTGAGTCTGTACTCACCAGGGAATTGGTGGGAGGAAGAAATCAGGGGAGATCTGTGTGTGTTGAATTGGCTAGCCTGATTTTGCATTCCCTCTGGGTGAAGAGGAAAGTACTTTTTGTTCCAGGACTGGGAACAGAGAGGGGGAGTCACTCTGTTTGGATTCACAGAGCTTGTGTCTGTGTATCTCTCCAGGAGCACCTGGAGGGGGGAAGGGAAAAAGGATTATTTCCCTTTGTTGTGAGACTCAAGGGATTTGGGTCTTGGGGTCCCCAGGGAAGGTTTTTCAGGGGGACCAGAGTGCCCCAAAACACTCTAATTTTTTGGGTGATGGCAGCAAGTACCAGGTCCAAGCTGGTAGCTAAGCTTGGAGGTTTTCATGCTAACCCCCATATTTTGGACGCTAAGGTCCAAATCTGGGACTAAGGTTATAACAGAGGGGCTGGAGGGTGTGGTTAGTCTCGAGCTGGCTGAGGGCAGACGTGGGGGTCTGGCTCACTGCCCCCCAGAATGGACCCAGCCGAGGGGTCCAGTTCGCTGTATCTACAAGCTCTGTTTTAGACCCCGTTCCTGTCATCGAATAAACCTCTGTTTTACTGGCTGGCTGAGAGTCACGTCTGACTGCAAAGTGGGGGGAAGGACCCTGTGGCTTCCCCAGGACCCCGCTGGGGCAGGCTCGCTGTGGGAAGCACATGGAGGGGCAGAGGATGCTGAATGCTCCAAGGAGAGACCCAGGAGGTGAAGCCGTGTGAGCTTCTTGCCCTGAACAAGTCTGCTCCCCCACTTCGCAGTCAGACGTGACTCTCAGCCAGCCAGTAACACAGAGGTTTATTCGATGACAGGAACAGGGTCTAAAACAGAGCTTGTAGATACAGCGAACCGGACCCCTCGGCCAGGTCCATTCTGGGGGGCAGTGAGCCAGACCCCCACATCTGCACTTCACTCCTCGTCCCCAGCCAGCTCCAGACTAACAACCCCTCCTCCAGCCCCTCCTCTCTCTCAGCGCCTTTCCCGGGCCAGGAGGTCACCTGATCCCTTTGTCTCCAACACCTTCAGCTGGCACCTTTGCAGGGGGGGGCCCAGGCCATTAGTTGCCAGGAGACAGAGTGTCAGGCATTTAGGTGCACTGGCCCTTTGCTCTGCCAGATACTTAAGAACTGCCATGGGGACACTGAGGCACCAACACAGTATTCAGAGAAAACATTAAGAACACTCCCAGTTCGTCACATCTCTGCCCCCTTCGAGACCGAACTGAGGGAGGTCACTCCCGACAGTGACCTGGGGAAGTTCGAACCCACCAACATTCCCATGGATGCCCAAGCATCTCTCCCATTCCTTGGTGTGAGTTACCCCAGGACAGTCCAGTCTCACACCCTCCCTTAGGTCGGGTGTGCTTGATGGCACTCGCAGGCCACAGGTGAGAAGGTTTATGCGGCTTGAACCCTTTTGCTATCCCCAATACCCCTGGGGTTCAAACTGGGACGGGGTCTTCTCCCAGCACTCTGGGCTGCAATTTGGGCTCTCTTGGTTAAGAGCCCCCATCTTGGCCTTGGCCAGCTTTGGGCTTGGGCAGCTCCGGGCTTGGGAAGCCACTTCCCACTTTGTGGCCCAGACACAACACCTCTGCAGTCCCCCCTTACACTTTCCAGCTTTTACCATCAGTCCCACCTCCTTGAGCCAGCCCAGCCCCCTCTTCACCTGAGACACCTGTTCCTCCCAGGTCTGGCTAAAGATGCACATGTTATCAGTGTCTGCCAGGGCCAAGTTCTCCATCCCCCTCTGCTTGTCTAGAATCTCCCCAGGCCTAGGCATGGGGTCGGCATCAGACACTGTGATGGCTTTAAGCTTCTGATAGCCCCCACAAAACCAGATCATCCTGTCTCCCTTGGGGATCAGCCTCACGGGTGAGGCCCATGGGCTGTAAAATGGCTGGATCCCATCTAAAGCCAGCAGGTCCTTGATCTCTATCTCCAGGTTCTGGGCTGCTTTCCCAGTGACTCTGAATGGGGAACACCTGATGGGGAGATTGGCTCCCACCTCAGGGAAGAGATCCCCCAGGGGGTCTTCCCCCTTCTCCTCCCAATCCTCCCCTTTCAGGTCCAGGGGTGCCCTCACTCTCCTCCCATACAGCTGCTCGAATGGGAAGAACCCTGTGGATTCCTGGGGCACCACCAGCTGCCTCCCGATTCCCCCCAGTTCTACTTCCCCCTGGGGAGCCCATTCCCGGTATAGAAATCCCTTCTCCCGCAGGACTCTGTTCCTGCAGCCTTCCCCAAGGGGGTTTGCAGCGCTGTGGCCAGCAAGTTCCCTCAGCTTCTCCAAGGAGGGATCCTTCTGCAGCTCGGTCTGGGATTCAGCGGCTGGGGCAGGGAGTGGGACCTGCTCCCTCTCGCTGGCTGGGCCTGGGGTCACAGCCCCCCTGAGCCCTGTCCCTGGTAGCTCCCTCCCTGCTGTGTAATCACTTCCTGGTAGGACATCTGGACCAAGCAAACCTGGTTGGCAGCTGACCTGCCCTGCCTGGGTGTCCCCCCACTCAGCTGGGGTCTCAGCTCCCCCCGTGCTCAGCGCTGCCCTTGCTGTCCCAGTGGGAACAGGCAGCGAGCTCTCTGCTCTGGTCCCAGCATCAGAGCCAGCGTGAGCCCCCTCTCCGGTGTGCAGGGGGGTGAGGAGCATCTCTCCCTCCCACTCAGCCCCAGGGGGCTGGTTACAGGTAGGCAGGTATCCTGAGCCCAGCAGCCCCTCCCCACTGCCAGTCAGGTCATTTGCATTTTCACTGACCATTTCCATCCTAGCCAATTGGTTCCCTGGATTTGAATTCAAACCCTCGGCCGTTACAGGAGCAGGACCTGGATCCTGTCCCAAAGAGACACAGTCACCCCCCCAACAAGGCCTCTGAGCCGATATCCTGGAGAACCCCAACAACCAGCCAGCCCGACCCCTCCTGGGTCTGCACAGGGATCTGGGCCATAGGCAGGGCAAGGGGCTTCAACCCGGGGATCTTCACCCAGGTCCCACAGCCCCTTAGCATCTGCGGCGGCACCACCCCAGTTCTCTCTGTCCCAGGGTCTCGCCACCCCAGGTGTGTTTCCCCACTGATCCCTGGGCAGCCCCCTATGTCTCTCCGCTCCACCATCACCAGTCCATGCTACTGCTGCTTCTCCTGCAGCTTTTCCTCGGGCTCTTGCTCTCTCTCACGGTCCTCTCGCTCTCTCGGGCTCTGCTCCCATCCCATCCGTTTCTGATCCCCTGATGGGAAACCCGATCGTGAAGACCCCCGTCTGGTTGGGGACCAGACTCTCGGGGATGCCTGGCTGCTGCTCCAGCTGCTCCCAGATCCTCTTGTAGCCCCATCTGGGTCAGGAATCTGCTCCTCAGAGCGGTCCTCCTCCTCCAACTGCACAATTAACTGTGCCTTGGTGAATGTCCCCATGTGTAACCCTCTCTTTGTGCACAGGATCACAATGTCCTTCTTAAGGAGCTGGTGATAGGCCATCACTTCACCGTTCCCAAGTGGCTCTGGACTCACAGGCCTGTGTGCTCTTGGCTCCCCCATGGTTTCCAGGAAGAAGCCCTGGTGTGCCAGCCCTTCTCGTGATCACCACCTCTTTGCCAGGGTCGAGCTGTAGACTCCTCCGCCCCTGGGACTGCTCCTGCAATCCCCAGGGGAACCCTGCTACTGCAAAAATCCTTCTCTCTCCCAGGGTCGAGCGGCAAGCTCCTCCGCCCCTGAGACTGCTTGCTGCAGTCCTCAGGGGGACACCGTTACTCCAACAGTCCTTCTCGCTGGTCACACACTCCCAGAGGTTAACTGCCCCCTGAAACCGTCCCTCTCTGAGTCTTCAGCAAGCCTGGTCCTCATTATCCCTCCTTTGTTTTACTGCTCCCCAGTCACTTACTGCAAGCAGCGCCATTCACGGGGTGCAGTACATCCCACCGCTGCCACCAGTTGTCACGGAGTCACCGGGCGATGCTCTGGAACTGCTCCCCACCAAGCCAGTCAGGACTTTAGGGAGCCTCCTCTCCCTTGGAGCAGACTTGTTCAGGGCAAGAAGCTCACACGGCTTCACCTCCTGGGTCTCTCCTTGGAGCATTCAGCATCCTCTGCCTCTCCGTGCGCTTCCCACAGCGAGTCCGCCCTGGCAAGGTCCTGAGGAAGCCACAAGGGTCCTGCACCCCCACTTCGCAGTCAGATGTGACTCTCAGCCAGCCAGTAAAACAGAGGTTTATTCAGTGACAGGAACAGGGTCTAAAACAGAGCTTGTAGATACAGCGAACCAGACCCCCACGTCTGCACTTCACTCCTCATCCCCAGCCAGCTCCAGACTAACAACCCCTTCCAGCCCCTCCTCTCTCTCAGCTCCTTTCCCCGGGCCAGGAGGTCACCTGATGTCTTTGTCTCCAACACCTTCAGCTGGCACCTTTGCAGAGGAGGGGCCCAGGCCATCAGTTGCCAGGAGACAGAGTGTCAGGTATTTAGGTGCACTGGCCCTTTGCTCTGCCAGATACTTAAGAACTGCCATGGGGACACTGAGGCACCAACACAGTACTCAGAGAAAACATTAAGAACATTCCCAGTTCGTCACAGGGGCAAAGCTGATATGGAGACGGAAAATTATTTGCCAGGTGTGGGGAGGGGCAGGATTAATGAGAACATTGGGGTTTGGGGAGTAGGTGGGGCCCCCACACCATCCAGCAGCTGCATGAGCCCCTTGCTCTGGGAGTGGGGGGAGCTGGGACTCTCCTGCCCCTCCCTCCACAGATGGCACCGGGGGCGGGGTCTCAAAAGAGCAACCAAAGAACCCAATATCCTCACTGTGAGGGTCTGACTCATGCCAGCTGTACATTGGGGGTCAGCTGTGCTGGGGCCAGCCAGGGCAGGGGATGAGGATGGGGCCTGATGTACTGGGGCTGAGGCTGGCTGTGCTGGGTGATGGGCAGCAGCAAGGGCCCTGGGACGCCCTGGGGGGCCGGGCCGGCCCTTGCTCGGGTCCCTATGAGCTGACCCCGTCCGCTCCCCGCTGGCAGCGCGCCCATGCATGGCTCTCGCTCCCCACGAGGAGCTGCCCTGCTCAGCCTGGCAGGAAAAGGCCGGGGATCCTGCCAGCCTGAAGCTGCAGGCTTCTGCCATGCTGCGCCAGCCACGGTAAATCCTCCCTGTGGTGCCCGGTGTCCACAGCACAAGGGAGCCGAGCCCCGGGGAGGCAGGAGGGACCCGGTGCCGCCCTGCCCAGCCCCCTCGTCCTTCACAGGCATGGGCAGATGGCTTCAGGCCTCCCAGCAGCAGTTTGGCTTAAAGCCCAGATGTTATTTTTGATCATGTCCTGGCTCGTCCTCGTCAAGAGCACAGCGTGGCCCCGCATCAGAATGGTTCAGCTCAGCGCACTGGGGCCTTCTCCCCACCCCCCATGCACCCCTTAGGCCCAGCCCCATGGCCCAGCACACTGGGCCATTCCCGCACCCCTGGCCCAGCCCCTGGGCCCAGCACACTCGGCCATTCCCGCACCCCACCCACTCAGGCCCAGTCCCAGGGCTCAGCACACCGGGGCCTTCCCCGCACCCCTGGCCCAGCCCCTGGGCTCAGCACACCGGGGCCTTCCCCGCACCCCTTAGGCCCAGCCCCATGGCCCAGCACACTGGGCCATTCCCGCACCCCTGGCCCAGCCCCTGGGCCCAGCACACCGGGGCCTTCCCCGCACCCCTGGCCCAGCCCCTGGGCTCAGCACACTCGGCCATTCCCGCACCCCACCCACTCAGGCCCAGTCCCAGGGCTCAGCACACCGGGGCCTTCCCCGCACCCCTGGCCCAGCCCCTGGGCTCAGCACACTCGGCCATTCCCGCACCCCACCCACTCAGGCCCAGTCCCAGGGCTCAGCACACTCGGCCATTCCCGCACCCCACCCACTCAGGCCCAGTCCCAGGGCTCAGCACACCGGGGCCTTCCCCGCACCCCTGGCCCAGCCCCTGGGCTCAGCACACTCGGCCATTCCCGCACCCCACCCACTCAGGCCCAGTCCCAGGGCTCAGCACACTCGGCCATTCCCGCACCCCACCCACTCAGGCCCAGTCCCAGGGCTCAGCACACCGGGGCCTTCCCCGCACCCCTGGCCCAGCCCCTGGGCTCAGCACACTCGGCCATTCCCGCACCCCACCCACTCAGGCCCAGCCCCAGGGCTCAGCACACTCGGCCATTCCCGCACCCCACCCACTCAGGCCCAGTCCCAGGGCTCAGCACACCGGGGCCTTCCCCGCACCCCTGGCCCAGCCCCTGGGCTCAGCACACTCGGCCATTCCCGCACCCCACCCACTCAGGCCCAGTCCCAGGGCTCAGCACACTCGGCCATTCCCGCACCCCACCCACTCAGGCCCAGTCCCAGGGCTCAGCACACCGGGGCCTTCCCCGCACCCCTGGCCCAGCCCCAGGGCTCAGCACACTCGGCCATTCCCGCACCCCACCCACTCCGGCCCAGTCCCAGGGCTCAGCACACCGGGGCCTTCCCCGCACCCCTGGCCCAGCCCCTGGGCTCAGCACACTCGGCCATTCCCGCACCCCACCCACTCAGGCCCAGTCCCAGGGCTCAGCACACTCGGCCATTCCCGCACCCCACCCACTCAGGCCCAGTCCCAGGGCTCAGCACACCGGGGCCTTCCCCGCACCCCTGGCCCAGCCCCTGGGCTCAGCACACTCGGCCATTCCCGCACCCCACCCACTCAGGCCCAGTCCCAGGGCTCAGCACACCGGGGCCTTCCCCGCACCCCTGGCCCAGCCCCTGGGCTCAGCACACTCGGCCTTCCCCGCACCCCTGGCCCAGCCCCTGGGCTCAGCACACTCGGCCATTCCCGCACCCCACCCACTCAGGCCCAGTCCCAGGGCTCAGTGAATGGGACCTGCCATGCTCTAGAACTGGTCCCGGGGCCAGCGTGCTCACACTCACCTAGTCACTGCACTGCACACATCACCCTGGCACACAGTGCCACACACATGCACTAGCACCCCCCAAGCCCAAGTCGGCTGGACCTGGAGTGTTGTGAGGCCATTGTCTGCGCGCTCGGCAAGAGCCAGCAACCGTCACGGGGGGCTGTGTGCGGAGCCGTCACGGGGGGGGCTGCGTGTGGAGCCGGAGCCATCTCCGTCACGGGGGGATGTGTATGGAGCCAGAGCCGTCACGGGGGGTTGTGTGCGGAGCCATCGCGGGGGGCTGTGTGCGGAGCCGGAGCCGTCTCCGTCACGGGGGGATGTGTATGGAGCCAGAGCCGTCACGGGGGGTTGTGTGCGGAGCCATCGCGGGGGGCTGTGTGCGGAGCCGGAGCCGTCTCCGTCACGGGGGGCTGTGTGTGGAGCCGGAGCCGTCTCCGTCACGGGGGGCTGTGTGTGGAGCCGGAGCCATCACAGGGGGGGCTGTGTGTGGAGCCGGAGCCGTCTCCGTCACGGGGGGCTGTGTGTGGAGCCGGAGCCATCACAGGGGGGGCTGCGTGTGGAGCCGGAGCCGTCTCCGTCACGGGGGGATGTGTATGGAGCCAGAGCCGTCACGGGGGGTTGTGTGCGGAGCCATCGCGGGGTGCTGTGTGCAGAGCTGGAGCCATCACAGGGGGCTGTGTGCAGAGCTGGAGCCATCACGGGGGGCTGTGTGCAGAGCTGGAGCCATCACAGGGGGGGCTGCGTGTGGAGCCGGAGCCGTCTCCGTCACGGGGGGCTGTGTGCGGAGCCAGAGCCATCACAGGGGGCTGTGTGCGGAGCCGTCGCGGGGGGCTGTGTGCGGAGCCAGAGCCATCACAGGGGGGGCTGCGTGTGGAGCCGGAGCCGTCTCCGTCACGGGGGGATGTGTATGGAGCCAGAGCCGTCACGGGGGGCTGTGTGCGGAGCCGTCGCGGGGGGCTGTGTGCAGAGCCGGAGCCATCACGGGGGGCTGTGTGCAGAGCTGGAGCCATCACAGGGGGGGCTGCGTGTGGAGCCGGAGCCGTCTCCGTCACGGGGGGATGTGTATGGAGCCAGAGCCGTCACGGGGGGCTGTGTGCGGAGCCGTCGCGGGGAGCTGTGTGCGGAGCCAGAGCCATCACAGGGGGGGCTGCGTGTGGAGCCGGAGCCGTCTCCGTCACGGGGGGATGTGTGTGGAGCCAGAGCCGTCACGGGGGGCTGTGTGCGGAGCCGTCGCGGAGGGCTGTGTGCAGAGCTGGAGCCATCACGGGGGGGCTGCATGTGGAGCCGGAGCCGTCTCCGTCACGGGGGGATGTGTGTGGAGCCGGAGCCGTCACAGGGGGGATGTGTGTGGAGCCGGAGCCGTTACAGGGGGGCTGTGTGTGGAGCCGGCGCTGGCAGCCGTCATGACTCACGGGGGGGCTGTGTGTGGAGCCGGAGCCATTACAGGGGGGCTGTGTGCAGCGCTGGCAGCTGTCATGACTCACGGGGGGGCTGTGTGTGGCGCCAGAGCCATTACGGGGGCTGTGTGTGGAGCCAGAGCCGTTACAGGGGGGCTGTGTGTGGCGCCGGCGCTGGCAGCTGTCATGACTCACGGGGGGGCTGTGTGTGGAGCCAGAGCCGTTACAGGGGGGCTGTGTGTGGCGCCGGCGCTGGCAGCCGTCATGACTCACGGGGGGGCTGTGTGTGGAGCCGGAGCCGTTACAGGGGGGCTGTGTGTGGAGCCGGAGCTGTTACAGGGGGCTGTGTGTGGCGCCGGAGCCATTACAGGGGGCTGTGTGCGGAGCCGGAGCCTTTACAGGGGGCTGTGTGTGGAGCCAGAGCCGTTACAGGGGGCTGTGTGTGGAGCCAGAGCCGTTACAGGGGGCTGTGTGTGGAGCCGGAGCCATTACAGGGGGCTGTGTGCGGAGCCGGAGCCTTTACAGGGGGCTGTGTGTGGAGCCAGAGCCGTTACAGGGGGGCTGTGTGTGGCGCCGGCGCTGGCAGCCGTCATGACTCACGGGGGGGCCGTGTGTGGAGCCGGAGCTCCACGGTTGTTTGTTTCTCTTTCCCAGCAGCTGTTCAGCAGATGGACACAGATGAGATGTGTCCACTTGGAGCCCCCTTGGCTGGCGGGGCTGGCAGAATCAACAGCCCTTAATGTTTTCCACTCAGCTCCCAGCGTCTGCCTCCGGCGCCATCACCACCTCCTCCTCCTCCCTCCCAGCCAGCACCCCCTCCCTAGGCCCAGCATCACTGGGAGCTGGGTCCCTCCAGCCCTTTCCAGTTGCTCCCATCCAGTGGCCAGCAGGAAGGTCTGTGACTGCTGCTGGCCCCCCAGGCTGCTCTGCCCCTGGCTTGCAGAGGGCTTCCCAGCATGCTGGGGGCAGGAAGGACAAGGGAGGCAGAGCCAAGCTGAGCAGAGTCCTCCAGCCCCTTACTGGTGCCCCTCACACAAGGTCCCCCCTTCAGCACACACCGCAGAGCTGCCTGGAATGACAGCCTGCGTCAGGCGCCCAGCACATTCCAGCAGGAACCTGCTGCTCAGCTATCAAAGGGCCTTTCTTCTTCCCGGCGTGCGGGATTCCAGACGGCACCACGCTGGGCGGGATCCGGGCAGGCCCCAGCCAGCCCGGGCAGCATGGGCACCAAGCACCAGCATGCCTATTGCAGGCTGTTTGCACCCACTCTGCACCGAGAGATGCGACACACCAGAAGCGGCGCAAGGAGCCTGTGTGTGTGGACTGATCGGAGACGTCCAGGCTGAAAGGGCCCGTTCTGACCATCCGATCTGCCCTGCTGCATGGCACAGTCCAGACTCCCCCAGGCTTCCTGGGCAGAGCCCTCGGGTGAGGCAGAGTGTTGTGTGTATGTGTGAGAGAGAGAGAGACTCTGTGTCTTTGGCCCAATTCTTATGCCAGCAGAGAATTTGTCCCTGGGTGTGTGGGTGTCTCTCGAGAGGGCAGCCAGACTAGGCAGAGGGGTGTTCTCCCCAGCACCTAGCCAGGTGGGAACTGATGGGGAAAGGTACTGCCCCTGCAGGGCTGTGGTTTTCTCACAGATGAGCTGGTTGTGGTGAATCAAGCAGCCTCAGCTTACTGGGCCCAGCTCCATCTGCTAACACCACAGCTGCCATGGCCACTTGGGACAGGTCCCCGGGGTAGCTGGCTCACATGCAGTGCGAAGGCACCTGTTCCTGGTGAGGACACACAGTGGCACCTGTTGAACCAACGGTGTGAATTTAACGCAGGTGAGGGGACGCTCAGCCCTTGGGGAAGCAGCTCCTCTTTGGGGCGTCGCTGGAGTCAGTCAGGAATGAGGGTGAGCGTAACCACAATGAGCCGCTTAGAAACTGGCCGAAGAGCAGCCTATGTGTGGACGCTGAGTCTAGCCATGTCTTGGGATGAGTATGTGGGCTGGGCTCTGGGTGTGCAATGGGGATTGTGCATGAGTGAGTGTGGCGGGTGATCCATTGACTCACTAACCACACTTGCACAGCCATACGGTCAACTCACAGGCATTTTCCTGGCTGCCAATTCCACAGCAGCTCCAGGCCCCAGGTCCAGGGATGGTCGAGACAGTTGTGGGTAGAGCCTGTTGATTGTGGTGAAAAGCGGAAAGCTGGAAGGGGGCAAATGATGCAGACACGGAGCCCCTGGAATCTGGTTAGCAGAACCACCAGCCAAACTGCCTAGAGAGCAAAGGCCCTTGCTAAGAACAAGCCCCAGCTCAGCTCTGCCCTTGTCCGGTGGAGTTCAAAGGGTGACTTCCGGCATGAAAGAAGAGTCCATAAGAATGGTAGGAGGCGGGAGAAATGGGGGACCCCAGTATGGGGCCGGAAGGGGAGAATCGGGGCACACAGAACTCGTGACATGGGGGGAGAATGGAGGGGAACGTGGGGGGGACGCAGAGCCCCTGACAGCAGGGGGTTGCAGGGCATTCCTGAAATAGAGGGGAGGGGCGCTTGTGGGGGGATGGCAGGACACACAGAGCCCCTGTCCGGTGTGATGAGCTCGACCTGCAGAAGCGCTGAGCTGTGTGACCCTCTCGTATGTAGCTGCCAAAGACAGAGGGTCCCATTAGGAACATCCAAGCTGACTGGCTCGCCTGCCTTGCCCAGGCAACCAGCCCCAGGCAGGGGTTCCTCCAGCCGCACTTCTGGGAGAGCCAGTGGAGCTTTTAGAAGGAGACACCAAGTCTTGGTTTCAACAAACCTCCCAGCAATGGTGAATCTGGATAAGTTGCTCCCGCGGTTAAATTCCCATCCTGCTAAACATTGGTGCCGTATATCCAGTTCGATCTGTCTGGCTCTGTTTCCGGCCATTGGAGCTCGTTCTGTCTTCGTCTGCTAGGATAAAGAGGCAGCTACTGTCAGGAAGCTGCACCCCATGTCCAAAGTCACCGCTGACATTTCGTTTTGCTAAGCTAAATTGATTGAACGTCTTTGGTCTCTTCCAGCCAGGCAGGTTTTCCAGACCTTGAATCATTCTTGTTGCTCTTTTCTAAGCCCTTCTCCATTGGTCAGCGGCCTTCTGGAAATGTGGCTGCCAGAACTGGACACAGTAGCCAGTAATAGTCTCATTAATGTGTATACAGAGGTGGTTTCTCCTCTACCTCCATCTTCCCCTGCACATACATCCAAGGATCCACCACATTCTCTGTTGTAGCTACAGCATCATTCTGGGAGCTCATGTCCAGCTGGTTATCTAGCAGGTCCCCAAAGTCTTTTCATTCACTGCTTTCCAGGACAGGGTCCCCACCTACGGCTTCTTGGTTCCTCACCATATGACCTTGCAGCTGACTGTGTTAAAATGCACGTTGTTCAAATTAGCTCAACTTGCCAAGCGACAAAGGCTGCCCTGTATAAAAGGCCAGTCCCCATCAGCATTTGCCAAACCCCCCAATTTTGTTTCCTCTGCAAATGTTAGTAGTACTGACTTTATATTTCCTTCCACATCATTGATAAAGACAGTGCTGCCCTTTCTCGACCCAAGCAGCCAGTCAGATTTTGGGGTCCTGGGGATGTTCTGGCTGAAAGAAATGGACACTGTCTGGTGTTCTCTTTGTTTATTTACAAGCAATGTACAAAGCCCTGCTTCCCTGAACACAGGAGGAACCCAGATCAAAAGGAGCAGCTTCTTCGTTTACAGCCCCAAACCTCTTTAGCCAGCACCAGACCCCAAAGTTCTCTCGCTTTTTCCAGGCTCACACTGTGCTCACAGGCTCCTGCTTCTCCCACTCTGTTCGTTTGTTCTCAATTTCTCGATAACCTCCTTGCACACCCCGACCCCTAAAAGAGAACTCAGCCAAAAGCCTCTGGGCTGGTGTACACCCCCTGTTTTGTCTTGAGTAGGGGCTTATGCTTTCAAGGGTGAGTTCACACCTATCAATCTCAACGGGATTTAATTAACGTCATAACAAGGTGTCATCCAGCTCACAACAACATTGAATGGATCCCTGCAGGACCCACTAGAAACACACCATGAGATGACGACTCCCCATGAACAGTTACTAGTGACAGTGAGAGTGTGTTGCAAACGGGTATGACAAGGACTTGGGGGGATGTAGTGTATTCAGTGAACAGCTGTGACAGTGGTTATGTGCAGGTGTCATGTCTGGGTGTGACAGTGGTTGTGTGCAGGAGTTGCGTCGGGGGTGGTGACAACAGTGATTATGCACAGGAGTTGCATCCAGGGGTGAATGTGGGTGATAGTGATTGTGTGTGGGTGTTGTGTCTGAGTGTGATGGTGATTGTGCGTGGGTGTTGTGTCTGGGCGTGACAGTGGCTGTGTCTGGGTGTGACAATGGTTGTGTGCAGGTGTTGTGTCGGGGGCGGTGATGACAGTGATTATGCATGAGAGTTACGTCCGGGGGTGAATGTGCGTGACAGTGGTTGTGCATGGGTGTTGTGTCTGGGTGTGAATGAGTTTGACAGTGAGTGTGGGTGTGTGCGTGCTCCTATCCTGCAGTCCCCTGTGGGAGAGGCGCCTTCGACCGTCTGTGGTGCCCTCACTCCTTGGGCCATGGTGAAGCCCTGCCTCTTGTTCTTGGTGCAATGCCATGACGGACGCCCCTACGCAGAGCTACCCAGGGACATGACCAGCGATGGTGCATATGCCCAGGGCAGTGGATCCTGGCGTCAGAGCTGTGGGACCCCAGCTGGGTGGAAGGGGCAAGGTAGGAACCTCAGAGTATTCACAGCCCCATCTCCTGAGCACAGTCCTTGCATCACCGGGTCTCACACACACAGCCCCTGAGGGCGGCAGGATCTGCCCTGGGGTGCTAAGGCCAGATCCCCCCCTGCCTGGTTGGGTCTGTGCTCTCGGGCGCTAGGACTGGATCCCCTGCCCAGCCTGGTGGGGTCTGTGTACGGGGGGGCTGGTGCTGGGATCCACCCCCAGCCCAGTGGGGTCTGTGCACGGGGGGGCTGGTGCTGGGATCCCCCCCAGCCTGGTGGGGTCTGTGCCCTGGGGGTGCTGGTGCACAGGCTGGTAGCTCAGTTCACTGCTCTGAAACCCCGTCAGGGCCATGCGGTGGCCTGGCCGGCTGGGCAGAGACCCCGCGGTGCCCCCCGCACCCCAGGGCCGGGAGCAAAGCCGCCCTCAGGACCTGGGCATTGCAGTGGCGGGGGCCGGGTGGCGCTTGCTCTGTACACACGGCTCAAGGCACTGCTTGTTGTTATAAATATCCCGTGTGGCAGGGGGAGCTGAGGCCCGGGCTCTGTGGGATTTGGCTGGGGCTCAGGGCTCCTCCCGGGCCCAGCCAGCCCTGCTATTGGCTCTGGGCTGCTGGGGGCTCCTGGCCAGGGGCCCACTTGTGGGTTTGGGGAGGGGAGGCAGCTGGTTTCTCTCAGCTCGGCTCTGGGGACGTTCCTGCTCCCAAAGAAAACACCCAGCTGGGTATTTATATCAGCCAGCACATGGCCAGCCTGCAGCGTGGCACCGGGCCCGGCCCGGCCATGTGTGGAGCAGCCGGGCTCGGGCTGTGTGGATTGTAGAGTGTGTTGGCGTGTACGGGGGTGCGGGAGAGGCAGCACATGCCGGCTGTGGATTTAATGGGGGGGGGTGTTGCAGGAGGGCTCACTGTGTGGTCTGTGTGTGTCGCTGGGCGTGGTAGGTTTGGCAGGCACCCTCCTGGAGGTGAGGATGTGTCCCATGGGCAGGCCGTGGGGTGTGTGTGGAGTGGGGTGTGTCCCAGGGTGTAGGGGGCTGAGTGTGTGGGTGGCAGGCAGCCCGCTGAGGGCAAAGGCATGTCCCAGGGCAGGGTGAGGTGGCGGGGGACAGGGTGAGGTGTGTGTGTATCACAAGGTGAAGTGTGTGGAGTGGGTGTCAGGGTGGGGGCAGGCAGCCCTCTGAGGGCACGTCCCAGGGCAGGGACACCGACTCCGCAGGGATGGAGGTGAACACAGGGCAGTGTGGGGAGCAGATGGTGCGAATGGTACATGGCTGAGGCTGGCTCCCCCCAGGGCAGAAAGGGCGGGGAGGGGCTGCTCCTGCAGGGCTGTCTGGGGGGACCCCTGCCACCTGCTGGGCTGAGACCCCTGTCTGGGTGTCACGGAGTGTGGGGGAGTCCGGTCCTGCACCCCTCTTCCTGGGACTCACAGTGACTCTCAGCCAGCCAGTGAAACAGCAGGTTTATTGGACAACAGGAACACCGGTTACAGCAGAGCTTGGAGGCCCAGTCAGGACCCCTCAATTGAGTCCCTCTGGGGGTTCAGGAAGCTTAGTTCCCAGCTTGGGATTCCCTGAATTCCAAGCACCCAGCCCAAAACCGAAACTGAACTAACTCCCTCCAGCCGGCCGATTCCTTTGTCTGGCTTCCCCGGCAAAGGTGCTGATTCCCCTTCCCCCTCCCCCAACTGGCTCAGGTTACAGGCTTAGATCTTCTCCCTCATTTAAAGAAATCCCCTGCTCTCCCACTCCCCACACAGACAGTCCCTACTCCATCACATCTCTCCCCCCTTCGAGACTGAACTGAGCGGGGTCACTCTGCCCAGTGACCTGGGGAAGTTCAGGGCCCCCTCTCCGGGACAACGCATCCGCTGTCAGGTTGGCACTTCCCTTCCCATGGACCACGTCCATGTCATAGTCCTGCAGGAGCAGGCTCCACCTCAGGAGCTTGGCGTTGGCTCCTTTCATCTGGTGCAGCCAGGTCAGGGGAGAGTGGTCGGTGTACACGGTGAAGTGTCGCCCAAAGAGATATGGCTCTAGCTTCTTAAGGGCCCACACCATGGCCAGGCATTCCTTCTCGATGGCCGCGTAGCTTTGTTCCCGGGGTAGCAACTTCTTACTCAGGTACACGATGGGGTGTCTCTCCCCCTTTTCATCCTCCTGCATTAACACTGCCCCCAGTCCCGTGTCTGAGGCGTCGGTGAACACCATAAAGGGTTTGTCAAAATCTGGGTTTGCCAGAACTGGGCCACTAACCAGAGCCTCCTTCAGCGCCCGGAGAGCCTCCTGGCACTGCTCAGTCCAGATCACCTTGTCTGGCTTCCCCTTTTTGCACAGTTCAGTGATGGGGCCGGCTATGGCACTAAAGTGGGGCACGAACCTTCGATAGTACCCCGCCATCCCAATAAAGGCCTGCGCATGGAGTAGGCATCAAATACAGTGACGGCTTGGAGCTTTCGATAGTCCACACAGAACCGGATTGACCCATCCCTTTGGGGGAACCAGCACGACGGGCGAGGCCCAAGTGCTGGAAGACGGCTGGATCACCCCCAAAGCCAGCATGTCCCTGACCTCTCTTTCAAGATCCTGGGCAGTTTTACCAGTGACCCGAAAAGGGGAGCATCTTATAGGGGCATGTGACCCGGTCTCCACCCGGTGGACAGTCAAATTAGTGCGTCCAGGCAGGTTGGAAAACAGCTGTCGGTATAGATGCAGCACCCCCCTGATCTCAGCGTGCTGGCCCGGGGTCAGTTGATCAGAGAGGGGAATCGCCTCCAGGGGGGAACCAGCTTTGGTCCCAGGGAATAGATCCACTAAGGGGTCATCTCCCTGCCCCTCCCAATGTCCACACACGGCCAACACCACATTCCCCCGTCATAGTATGGTTTCATCATGTTCACATGGTACACCCGACGGTGATGTGCCCGGTTTGACAGCTCCACCACATAGTTTACCTCATTCAGTTGCTTGATCACCTTGAAGGGCCCTTCCCAGGTGGCCTGGAGTTTGTTTTTCCTCATGGGGATGAGGACCATCACCTGATCCCTGGTGGCGAAGGCGCGGGCCCGCGCCGTGCGGTCATACCAGACCTTCTGCTTCCTCTGGGCTCGGGCCAGATTCTCCCTGGCCAGGCCCATGAGCTCGGCCAGTCTTTCCCGGAAGGTTAGGACATACTCCACCACTGACTCTCCCTCGGGAGCGGCCTTCCCCTCCCATTCGTCCCTCATCAGGTCTAGGGACCTCCTTACCCACCTTCCATACAATAGTTCGAAAGGTGAAAACCCGGTAGATTCCTGGGGTACCTCCCTGTACGCGAACAGCAAGTGAGGTAAGTACTTGTCCCAGTCCTGCGGGTGCTGCTCCATAAATGTTTTTAGCATCATCTTCAGCGTCCCATTGAACCTTTCCACCAGCCCGTTGGACTGGGGGTGATATGCTGAGGCCCAGTTGTGTCAGACCCCACATTTCTCTCACAAGCACCGGAGCAGGGTCGACATGAAGTTGGACCCCTGGTCCGTTAAGACTTCTTTGGGGAACCCCACCCGGCTGAAAATGGTCAGCAGCACATCTGTCATGGTGTCTGCTTCATTAGAGGACAAGGCCACCGCCTCGGGGTAGCAAGTGGCGAAATCCACCACCACCAGGATGTATTTCTTCCCTGACCGGGTCGTCTTGCTGAGAGGTCCCACTATGTCCATGGCCACCTTCTGGAAAGGTTCTTCTATGATGGGTAAAGGCCTCAAAGCCGCTTTCCCCTTGTCCCGGGCCTTCCCCACCCTCTGGCAGGGGTCACAGGATTGGCAGTACTGTCGGACATGGGTAAAGACCCCAGGCTAGTAAAAGTTCTGTAGCAGCCTCTGCCTGGTGCGCCGGATTCCCTGGTGCCCTGCGAGAGGGATGTCATGGGCCAGGTACAGTAGCTTGTGACGGAACTTCTGGGGAACCACCAGCTGCCTCCTGATCCCCCATGACTCTACTTCCCCTGGGGGAGCCCATTCTCGGTACAGGAACCCCTTCTCCCACAGGAACCTCTCCTTGCAACCTCTCCTCATGGTCTGTACCGCACTGAGGTCAGCCCGGTCCCTGGGCTTCCGCGAGGAGGGATCTTTCTGCAACTCGGCCTGGAACTCAGCAGCTGGGACTGGGATGGGGACCTGCTCCCTCTCGCTGGCTGGGTCTGAGGCCGCAGCCTCTCTGAGCCACGTGCCTGGGCGTTCCCCGCTCCCTGGGTTAGGGTCCTGCACCTCGGGTCGAGTACCTTCCCCGTTGTCGGGGTGCAGTGCCCTTTGCCGACTCTGACTACGAGTCACGACCAGAGCACTCTGGGTGTTACTAGGCCAGTCCTCGAGGTCCCCTCCCATTAACACGTCAGTGGGTAAATATCGGTGTACCCCCACATCCTTGGGGCCCTCCTTGGCCCCCCACTTCAGGTGTACCCTCGCCACGGACACCTTGAATGGGGTCCCGCCCACGCCCATCAGGGTCAGGTAGGTGTCGGGCACCATCTGATCTGAGGCCACCACTTCGGGCCGGGCCAGCATCACCTCTGTGCCCGTGTCCCAGTACCCAGTGACCTTCCTCCCATCTACCTCCAGGGGAACAAGGCACTCTTTCCAGAGGGGCAGCCCCGCACTCACCCTGTAAACCAAAAACTTGGAGCCTGGAGCATCCAGTCCCCCAGCGGAGCTGACCTGGGGACCTCTTCCCTCCTTCGCAGGCGGTATATGGCCAGCCCCCATTTCCTGCGAATGCTGCCCCTTGTCCAGCTGGGTCTCTACCAAGTTAACCCGATGTGGGGTCGGTCTGCTCAGTCTGTCCTTGAGCCTGGGGCACTGGGACTGTATGTGGCCCCTCTGGCCACATTGATAGCAGCTCATGTCCCGTTGGTCCCCTCGAACCAGTCGCTAGTCCCTGACACTGGGCGTTCTCCTTGGGAGGGGGTTCTCCCTATTCCCCCTTTGGGAGGTCCCAGGATGACTCTCTCTCTGCATCGCGGTGGGCCTGTTTCTTTGGGACTCCTCCCTGCCACCCGCCGACCAGCTCTTCACAAACTCATCAGCCAGCCGTCCTTCATGTCGCGGGGTCTCTGGCTTTTGGTCCCTCAACCGCAGCCTCAGGTCAGATGGGCACCGCTCATACAGTTGTTCCAGTACCAGCAGTTTAACCAGGTCCCCCTTTGTCTGGGCCCCATCTGCCCACTTGCTGGCGTATCCCTCCATGCGGACGGCTAGCTGCAGATATGAGACCTCAGGGGTTTTATCCTGACTCCGGAACCTCTCCCGGTACATCTCAGGAGTCAGCCCAAACTCGCGCAGCAGGGCCTGCTTGAATAGTTCGTAGTTCCCTCTCTCCTTCTCTCCCAGCTGGCGGTACAATGCCATGACCTGGGGTCCAGTAAGGGGGTGAGAACCCGGAGCCTGTCTGCCGGAGCTACCTGGTGCAGCTCGCAGGCCGTCTCAAAGGCATCCGGGAAGTCATCCACGTCCTCCCCGTCCTTACGCTGGGCCAGGATGCACTTCTCAAAGCTCTGCGCAGTCCTGGGCCCCCCCTCACTCACCGCAGCCGGGGGCCCGCTGCTCCTCAGCCTTGCCAGTTCCAGCTCATGATGATGCTGTCTCTCTTTCTCCTCCCGATCATGTTCTCTCTGTCTCTCTTTCTCCTCTCTGTCGCTCACGATCCTCCAGCTCTCTCAGTTTTATCTCTCTCTCCCATTCCTGCCGCTTGCGCTCCACGGATGCCGAGCGTCGCCGGGAGGATCCCCTGCTGGCCGGGGGGGTCACAGTGCCCTCGGCATTTGCTGGGCTCCTCCCCGCCCTTCCCCTGGGCATAGGAATGGGGGGTCTCGGGAAGCCCTCAGGGTATGTCTACACTATGACATTATTCCTATTTTACATAAACCGGTTTTGTAAAACAGATTGTATAAAGTCGAGTGCACGCGGCCACACTAAGCATATTAATTCGGCGGTGTGCGTCCATGTACCGAGGCTAGTGTCAATTTCTGGAGCATTGCACTGTAGGTAGCTATCCCATAGCTATCCCATAGTTCCGCAGTCTACCCCGCCCATTGGAATTCTGGGTTGAGATCCCAATGCAAAAACAGTGTCGCGGGTGATTCTGGGTAAATGTCATCACCCAATCCTTCCTCCGTGAAAGCAGCAGCAGACAATCATTTCATTCCCTTTTTCCCTGGATTGCCCTGGCAGATGCCATAGCACGGCAACCATGGAGCCCGTTTTGCCTTTTGTCACTGTCACCGTAAGTGTATTGGATGCTGCTGGCAGAGGCGGTACTGCAGTGCTACACAGCAGCATTCATTTGCCTTTGCAAGGTAGTAGAGATGGTTACCATCCTTATTGTGCTGTCTACCGTTGTAAATTGGCAATGAGATGATGGTTATCAGTTGTTTTGTACTGTTTGCTGCTGTCATGGGTGCTCCTGGCTAGCCTTACTGAGGTCAGCTGGGGGTGCATGGACAAAAATGGGAATGATTCCCTGGGTCATTCCTTTCTTTATGTTCTGTCTAAAAATAGAGTTAGTCCTGCCTAGAATATGGGGCAAGTGTACTAGAGAACCAGAAAGCACAGCTGCTCTGTGTCAGAGCCCCAGAGATCCCACAGAAATGATGAGCTGCATGCTATTCTAGGGGGTGCCCCTGCAACAACCCCAACTGTTGCTTCCCTCCTCCCGTAACAACTCCTGGGCTACCGTTGCAGTGTCCCACCATTTGTGGGATGAAGTAATAAAGAATGCAGGAATAAGAAACACTGACTTTTTAGTGAGATAAAATGAGGGGGAGGAAGCCTCCAGCTGCTATGACAGTCCAGGCAGGACATCAAAGGGTGTGGGGTGAAAGGAGCACAGCCTCCCACTGCTATGATAGTCCAGGCAGTACAGAATCTTTTCTTTAGACATGAAAGGGGGGTTGGGGCTGATGGAGCTCAGCCTCCAGTTGCTATGATGAGGACAGTTACCAGCTGTTCTGTATCATCTGCCAGGAATGACCAGAAGTCATTCCCATTTTTACCCAGGCACCCCCAGCCAACCTCATCGAGGCCAGCTAGGAGCACTCACAGGGTGATGAAGATGATGGAAAGCAGTCATATTGTACCATCTACCACTAGGAACGGGATGCTGGTGTTCAGCACTGCAGCATCCCACCTACCAGCAGCATGCAGAAGACATAGGGTGACATTGAAAAAAGGCAAAAAACATTCTTTTTCCCTTTTCTTTTGGGGTGGGGGGAAGGGTGTAAATTGACAACATATACCCTGAAACACCCGGGAAAATGTTTTTGACCCTTCAGGCATTGGAAGCTCAGCCAAGAATGCAAATGCTTTTCGGAGACTGTGGGGACTGTGGAATAGCTGGAGTCCTCAGTACCCCCTCCCTCCCTCCATGAGCGTCCATTTGATTCTTTGACTTTCCGTTATGCTTGTCACACAGCACTGTGCTGTGGACTCTGTATCATAGCCTGGAGATTTTTTCAAATACTTTGGCATTTCATCTTCTGTAGCGGAGCTCTGATAGAACAGATTTGTCTCCCCATACGGTGGTCAGATCCAGTAGCTCCCGTACGGTCCATGCTGGACCTCTTTTTGGATTTGGGACTGCATCGCCACCCGTGCTGATCAGAGCTCCACGCCGGGCAAACAAGAAATTAAATTCAAAAGTTTGCGGGGCTTTTCCTGTCTCCCTGGCCAGTGCATCCGAGTTCAGATGGCTTTCCAGAGCGGTCACAATGGTGCACTGTGGGATACCGCAGAGGCCAATACCTTCGATTTGCAGCCACACTAACCCTAATCCGACATTGCAATACCGATTTCAGCACTACTTCCCTCGTCGGGGAGGAGTACAGAAATCGGTTTAAAGAGCCCTTTATATCGATATAAAGGGCTTCGTTGTGTGGACGGGTGCAGCGTTAAATCGGTTTAACCCTGCTAAATTCGGTTTAAATGTGTAGTGTAGACTAGGCCTGTGCCGCCGGCTGACCACTCCCAGCGGGGACAGACACTGGTGCCTGCGCTGCATCTGCCAGGCTGCTTCCCTCAGAGACAGGGCTCCGTTCATTCATGCGGTCTCCCTGCTCCAGCTGGGCAATCAGCTGGTCCTTCCTGAGCCTCCCTGGGTGCAGCCCCCTCTGCTTGCATAGCTCCAGCAGGTCACACTTGCGCCTCTTGGCATACATCTTCCTGCTGGCCACTCACAGGCTGGGGTGCTCGCCGCTCCCCACGGTTTCCAGGGGGACCCCTAGTGCACCAGCCCTTCTTGAGGTCACCACCTCTCTGCCAGGGTCGAGCTGCAGACTCCTCCGCCCCTGGGACCGCTCGCTGCAATCCCCCGGGGGACCCTGTTACTGCAAAGTCCTTCTCACTGGGCAAACACTCCCAGGGTTAATCACCCCTTCGTTTTACTGCTCCCCAGTCACTTACTGCAGGAAGCGCCGTCCACGGGGTGCAGTATATCCCACCTCTGCCACCAGTTGTCACGGAGTGTGGGGGAGTCTGGGGGAGTCTGGTCCTGCACCCCCTCTTCCTGGGACCCAGAGTGACTCTCAGCCAGCCAGTAAAACAGAAGGTTTATTGGACAACAGGAATGCAGGTTACAGCAGAGCTTGTAGTCACAACCAGGACCCCTCAATCAAGTCCTTCTAGGGTTCAGAAAGCTTAGTCTCCAGCTTGGGATTCCCTGAATTCCAAGTATCCAGCCCAAAACCGAAACTGAACTCACCCAACTCCCTCCAGCCGGCCCCTTCCTTTGTCCAGCTTCCCCCAGCAAAGGTGCTGACACCCCTCTCCCCTGCCTAGCTCAGGTTATAGGCTGAGCACCTGTCCCTCACCTAAAGTAATCCCTGACTCTCCCATCTCCCACACAGACAGTCCCTACTCCATCACAGTGGGTCATACCAGACCAAGCAGGCAGGGGGGAGTGGTGCAGGAGCCTGGTCTTACATTCAAGGTCAGCAGCACGGCTCCCCCCACAAGCCCATGGCACCTGCACAGCCCAGAGGAGCCAAACGCAGCACCCCTGCTCGCCCCGTCCTGCAGAGCTGATCAGGCAGCCCGGGCAGGAGAGGAGACCTGGGGTTCAGCTCAAGCTTGAAATGATGTGGAGAGAGGCTGCTCCAGCCAGCAGAACTGCAGTGGAGAAGGCTCTCACACCCACAGCAGGAGACTGGGTGGAAAGCCTAGGGGAGGGAGGAGGGGAGCAGAGAGCAAGGGCAGGCCAATGTATGTCCACGGACGGCTGTCCGCCTTGTGTAGTCGGATGCAATGCTCAGCTTGGCCGCTACTATCCACCCCAGAGGTGGCTGCATTTCAGTGCTGCTGTGTGGAGTTTGTGAAGCACCTGCTATGCATACAGGTGCACTGCACAGCACTGTGTGGGTTTGGTGCCCTTCTGACAACTGAAGAGGCCTGGCAGGATTTTTTGCTTTGTAGGTAGGTCCCATGTTCTATGTGGGTGACATGGTGGGGTGGGGTGAGGCAGGGACTCTCATAGACACTTTGCTTTTCTTCACATCTCTCTGGCCAGGCCTACACTGTAGACCTAGATTAGGGGTGTGCAGAGCTGTGAGAAATCCACCCCCCCGAGCCACACACATACACAGACCAACCCCTCATGTAGACAGCGCTGTGGCAATGGGAGAGCTTCTGCCAGCACAGCTACCACCTCTTGCAGAAATGGGTTAACTACGTGGCCGGGAGAAGCTCTCCAATCGGCTTCCAGCGTCTTCACTAAACTGCTGCAACTCTGTGTGCAGGCTGCAGCCCTGCCCCCAGATAGCAGGGAGCGCTCCCCAGTGGGCTTGGCCGTCCTCCAGCCAAATAAGATGGAGGAGGCTGGGTGGGCCCGAACTGCGTAGGGGAAAACAAGGAGCTAAAAGCTTTCACCTTCCTGGCCTCCTTGGCCCAGCAGAAGGACACTAAAGAACAAGCCCACAAGTCCCAAAGCATGAGCACCGCCCCTGATTACCCTGGAAGGGGACCTTTGCACCTGGCTTCCATCTTGTCCCCTGCTCTCACCTGCCGGACAGAGGCCCCAGCTCAGCTTTCTGGAAAGTTTGAGTGAAATCTGAAAGATCCTGCTGGTGCTGGCTGGCTCTGCAGCTCTCCCTGCACTCAGCCACTGGCCAGGGCTGCAGCAGATCACGCCAGCCTGTGTAAGCTGCTGACTGTTAAAAGGATCCCATTTGCTTTTGTGCACATGGCGTGCCTGGTTTTCCTTACTGGAGTGAGGGAGGCCGGGGACTCAGAGCAGGGCTATTAGCGCATGGCTGGGCTAGAGGCGCAGCTAGAGACTTCAGGCAGCATAAGGGTGCCATTGGGTGCTGCACAGGCATGTGGCCTGAAACAGCACCTGTCCTGCAGCACTGCCTGTCGAGGCTAACACAAGAGGCAGGAGGTGGGTGTAGCGGGGACAATCCCACCACATCCCAGGGTTGCCGGTGCCCATCCCAGCACCTTACCCTTCCCTGGGCTAGATAAAGTAGATAAATTCATGGAGATTAAGTCCATGTGTCATAAACAGATAGTTAAGGGTTAATGCCTCTTTTACCTGTAAAGGGTTAAGAAGCTCAGTAAACCTCAGTAAACCTGACCAGAGGACCAATAGGGGGACAAGATACTTTCAAATCTTGGTGGAGGGAAGTCTTTGTTTGTGCTCTTTGTTTTGGGGGTTGTTCGCTCTGGGGACTAAGAGGGACCAGACCTCCAAATCTTGGTGTGGGGTACAGTCCATCCAGGCTCTCCAAATCTTTCTAAACCAGTCTCTCATGTTTCAGAATTGTAACAGCCAGGCAAGGCAGATTAGTTTTATTTTTGTTTTCTCAACTTGTAAATGTCCTTTTTTGCTGAGAGGATTTTACCTCTGTTTGCTGTAACTTTGAACCTAAAGCTAGAGGGAGTTCCTCTGGGCTATACGAATTTGATTACCCTGTAAAGTATTTTCCATCCTGATTTTACAGACATGACTTTTACCTTTCTTCTTTAATTAAAAGCTTTCTTTTTAAGAACCTGATTGATTTTCCCTTGTTTAAGATCCAAGGAGATTGGATCTGGACTCACCAGGGATTGGTGGGGGAAAGGAGGGGGGGATGGTTAATTTCTCCTTGTTTTAAGATCCTAGGGGTTTGGATCTGTGTTCACCAGGGAATTGGTGAAGCGTCTCAAGGCTGCCCAGGGAGGGGAAGATTTTCGGGGGGGACAAGAAGTGCTCCAGACACTGAAATTTCTGGATGGTGGCAGAGTTATGAGATCTAAGATAATAATTAAACTTAGAAGTGTCCATGCAGGTCCCCACATTTGTACCCTAAAGTTCAGAGTGGGGAAGGAAACTTGACACCATGAATGGCTATTAGCCACGATGGGTAAGTGTCACGGAGTCCCTGGGCGATGCTCTGGAACTGCTCCCCACAAAGCCAGGCAGGACTTTGGGGAGCCTCCTCTTCCTTGGAGCAGACTTGTTCAGGGCAAGAAGCTCACACGTCTTCACCTCCTGGGTCTCTCCTTGGAGCATTCAGCATCCTCTGCCCCTCCATGCACTTCCCAAAGCGAGCCTGCCCCAGCAGGTTCTTGGGGAAGCCACAGGGTCCTGCACCCCCACTTCGCAGTCAGACGTGACTCTCAGCCAGCCAGTAACACAGAGGTTTATTCGATGACAGGAACAGGGTCTAAAACAGAGGTTGTGCGTTCAGAGACCCAGACCCCTCCGCTGGGTCCATTCTGGGGCCCAGCAAGGCAGATCCCCATATCCATCCTCACTCCTCATCCCCAGCCAGCTCCAAAGTGAAACCACCTCCAGCCGCTCCTTTCTGGGCTTTGTCTCTTTCCCGGGCCAGGAGGTCACCTGACCTCTTTGTTCTCCCACACCTTTAGCATCCCCTTGCAGGGGGGGAAGGGCCTGGTCATTAGTTGCCAGAAGACAGAGGGTCACCCAGAAACTGAGCCCCCACACAGTATTCAGGGAAAACATTAAGAACAGTCCCACTTCGTCACAGCTAGGAATGGTGTCCCTAGCCTCTGTTTGTCAGAGGTGGAGATGGGTGGCAGGAGAGAGATCACTTGATCATTGCCTGTTAGGTTCACTCCCTCTGGGGCACCTGGCATTGGCCATTGTCGGCAGACAGATACTGGGCTGGCTGGACCTTTGGTCTGACCCAGTATGGCCGTTCTTATGGGCTCTGCAAGTTGGGCAGGGACATTGTCACAACGCCATCAGTAGGGTTCAGAGTTAACGGGCAAGGGACTGGTACCCCCCCCCCGCTAGGACTATGACATGCCCCAACAGCCCCCACTTGGCCACGCCCCTTCCTGCTGACCCCGCCCATCAGCCCCGCCCAGCCAGGCTGCTCCCAGACGCTCTTTGCAGCAGGGGGCGCGGCCCTGCGCAACCCGAGCCCCGCCCCCGGGGCCCACGCGGGGGGAGGGGGCAGTGCTGGAGTTAGACCCTTGCCCTGCAGCCGCCCAATGGGAGGTGCTTCTCAGATGTCACAGGTTCCGTTCAGCCAATGGGGGAGTGGCGTTCCATCGCTTGGGAGACAGGGCTTGTGAGGCCTGGAGCGCATGCGCCCCTCAAAGGCCCGCCCCCACAGTGTTTACTGTCTCCATGGAGACAGCAAGGCTGACTGCGCAGGCGCAGAAGGGATTGGAAGGCCCGAGATGGAGCGAGAGCGGCCGCGCGAGGACGGGACCCCGCAGGGGCAAGGGGGTCATGGGTGGGGTCAGAGTTCGAGTGGATCAAGGTAACGCGGGGTGGGGGCACCGGGGAAGTGGGGGCAGGGCCCAGGGTGGCGGGAGGGTGGTGCGGGGCGCGCGGGGAACTGGGGGCGGGGCTTGGTGTGGGGTGCAGGGCGCGTGGGGGCGTGGCTTGGTGTGGAGAACAGGGCGTGTGGGGGCGTGGCTTTGTGTGGGGAACAGGGGGCGTGGCTTGGTGTGGGGAACAGGGGGCGTGGGGGCGTGGCCTGGTGCGGGGAACAGGGGGCGTGGCTTGGTGTGGGGAACAGGGCGCATGCGGGCGTGGCTTGGTGTGGGGAACAGGGGGCGTGCAGGCGTGGCTTGGGGGGTACAGGGCGCATGGGGGCGTGGCTTGGTGTGGGGCACAGGGGGCGTGGCTTGGTGTGGGGATCTGGGCACATGGAGGCGTGGCCTGGTCTGGGGAACAATACATTGGGGGCATGGCTTGGTGTGGGGCACAGGGTGCATTGGGGCGTGGCCTGGTGTGGGGATCTGGGCACATGGAGGCGTGGCCTGGTGTGGGGAACAAGACATGGGGGGCGTGGCTTGGTGTGGGGAACAAGACATGGGGGGCATGGCTCGGTGTGGGGAACAGGGTGCATGGGGGCGTGGCTTGGTGTGGGGAACAGGGCTCATGGGGGCGTGGCTTGGTGTGGGGACTGGGCACATGCAGTGTGGCGTCTGGTGTGACACAGAGCACAAGAAGGGCCGGACCTAGGGCATGTGTGGGATTTAGGGTCAGGGTGTCAGGAGTATCTGTAGATGGGGCATGAGCTGGCCTGGATCAAGCCTGAGGGGTCGGCCATCACAGCACAACTTCAGCTTTCATTTAAAGCAGGGAAGTTTCTGGCTCTTGCAGCCATAAAGTAAAGCTTGAAACTGACCCCAGGTGAGCGATGCTGCCTGTGTCTGCAGAGAGCCTGAGCTAATCGCTCTGTGGCGGAAAGCTGGGGCTGGAGGAACCGATACAGCCCTGTCTGCCTGAGGCTGAGATGATTGCTGAGAGGGGGAAGTTCCCTAGGCATCTCAGTGGCGTGTTAGATGCCCTGCCAGCCCCACTGCAGCAGAGGAATCTGTATATAACAGGTGGGGAATAACACAGGGGGCATGGCTCCTATCAAAGCAGATATCTCAGAAGCTGAGTTGTGAATGCTGGGGGACCTTCTTGCTGCTACCCATGTCACAGACCCACAAGACTGTAACTGTGTCACCAGCTTTAGAACAGTCTCTAGAAGGAACCTGTCAGTGGGCCAGACTCCCGAGGGTCTCAGTCTTCCTCCAGCATAAGCCACGCAGCTTCACCACCTCCTGAGACTGGACCCCTGGGCTGCAGCCCCCCTGCTTCACCCTGTGAGCTCTGTTCAGCAAGTCCCACTGAGACAGACCCTGATGGAGACTTGTCCACTCCACAGGGATTAATGCACCTTCCCCAGTGTGAGGAAGTGGAACTGTTATTATTGTTTCCCCTAATACTGTGGGGGGGCCTCAGTTTTGGGCCGGCACTCTGTCGCCTGGCAACTAATGGCCCAGCCCTTCCCCCCTGTAAGGCGATGCTAAAGGTGTGGGAGAACAAAGAGGTCAGGTGACCTCCTGGCCCAGGAAAGGAACTCGGCAGAGGAGGAGGGGCTAGAGGGGGTTGGTCAGTTTGGGAGCTGCCTGGGGACAGACGGGGGAGTCTGCCTCACTGGGCCCCAGAATGGACCCGGCTGAGGGGTCCAGTTCTCTGTCCCAGGGTCTCGCCACCCCAGGCATGTCTCCCCCTTGATGACCACCTTTTGCTCCCACTGGGGGTCCCAGGGGCCTGAGCTCAGGAGACTCCACGCAGACATATAGGCCGGGGCCGGGAGTGGGAGCCTGTCCACCACCCCACCCATCTGGCTGACAGCGTCTATGGCCTTGGGACCCAGCAAAGGAGCTAGATACTGGGGCATTTCCACAGGGTCCCCCTGGTTCAAATCACCCGCCTGTCTGAAGGCAGTACGGTGGGCATCTACATCCCCTCCCTCCTTAACCAGGGGCAGCAATTTAGTGTTGAGGTTCCCTGTGGAACTGGCAGCCCGAGGTCTATCCCCACTCACCCCTGAGCAGCCCCCTATGCCTCTCAGCTCCACCATCACCAGTCCATGCTGCTGCTGCTTCTCCTGCAGCTTTTCCTCAGGCTCTTGCTCTCTCTCATGGTCCTCTCGCTCTCTCAGGATCTGCTCCCATCCCATCCGTCTCCGATCGCCTGATGGGGAACCCGATCGTGAAGACTCTCATCTGGTTGGGGACCAGACTCCCGGGGATGCCTGGCTGCTGCTCCAGCTGCTCCCAGATCCTCTTGTGGCCCCATTTGGGTCAGGAATCTGCTCCTCAGAGCGGTCCTCCTCCTCCAACTGCACGATTAACTGTGCCTTGGTGAACGTCCCATGTGTAACCCTCTCTTTGTGCACAGGATCACAATGTCCTTCTCAAGGAGATAGTGATAGGCCATCACTTCACCGCTCCAAAGTGGCTCTGGACTCACAGGCCTGTGTGCTCTTGGCTCCCCCATGGTTTCCAGGAAGAACCCCTGGTGTGCCAACCCTTCTCATGATCACCACTTTGCCAGGGTTGAGTTGCAGACTCCTCCACCCCTGGGACTGCTCCTGCAATCCCCAGGGGAACCCTGCTACTGCAAAATCCTTCTCTCTCCCAGGGTCGAGCGGCAAGCTCCTCCGCCCCTGAGACTGCTCGCTGCAGTCCTAAGGGGGCCCCATTACTCCAACAGTCCTCGCTGGTCACACACTTCCAGAGGTTAACTGCCCCCTGAAGCCGTCCCTCTCTGAGCCTTCAGCACGCCTGGTCCTCGTTATCCCTCCTTTGTTTTACTGCTCCCCTGTCACTTACTGCAAGAATCGCCATTCACGGGGTGCAGTACATCCCACCGCTCTCACCAGTTGTCACGGAGTCCCCCGGCAATGCTCTGGAACTGCTCCCCACAAAGCCAGGCAGGACTTTGGGGAGCCTCCTCTCCCTTGGAGCAGACTGTCTCCAGGGCAAGAAGCTCACAACGCTTCACCTCCTGGGTCTGACCTTGGAGCATTCAGCATCTTCTGCCCCTCCGTGCACTTCCCACAGCGAGCCCACCCCAGCGGGGTCCTGGGGAAGCCACCGGGTCCTGCACCCCCACTTTGCAGTCAGACGTGACTCTCAGCCAGCCAATAACACAGAGGTTTATTCGATGACAGGAACAGGGTCTAAAACAGAGCTTGTAGGTACAGAGAACCGGACCCCTCAGTCGGGTCCATTCTGGGGCCCAGTGAGGCAGATCCCCAGGTCTACCCTCACTCCTTGTCCCCAACCAGCCCCCAAACTGAACCCCTCTCCAACCTCTCCTTCTCTGCTGAGTTCCTTTCCCGGGTCAGGAGTTCAGCTGACCTCTTTGTTCTCCCACACCTTTAGCATCCCCTGCAGGGGGGAAGGGCCCCAGCCATTAGTTGCCAGGCAACAGAGGGTCAGCCAGAAACTGAGGCCCCCCCACAGTATTAGGGAAAACATTAAGAACAGCCCCACTTCATCACACCCAGCATCTGCAGGGACACTCACCCAGCACTGCCAGAACAGCCGGGTCTGTCCATCACCTGGACACAGCACAGGGAGCCCTTAGGGAAGCCCAGAGAACTGACGGTTGGAGCATCCTCCAGTCTGGCCAGCCCAGAGCCCAGCCACGCTGTAGGGAACTCCATGGGCAGTGGTGCAAGTAGAAATCATTTCTTGCAGGTACTGCACTCATGGGAGGAACACAAGGGGTGTGTGTGACCTCCCCACGTGACCCTCCATGCGACCCCTCCCTGCGGCAGCTTGGGCCCCCCCCGCTCTCCCCATCCCCTCTGATTACCCCCCCTTTGTATATACAAACATCAACATGCTTAGCTACTCACTTCCCCCCTCATGTAGTATTCAGTCTGTTTATGTGGAATATGGGAGTTGGGTGAGGAGCCATTTCAGCATATGTCTGACTTATTAATAGACCAATTTTGAGTAGAGCCATACCCTAAACTAACTAACTATTGTACCTAACGTATTTCAATGGGGGATTTGACTTCCTTTACAGGAACAGACTCCTGAAACTCTTACCAGCCCACAAAATTGGTCCATAGTCATGCAAATAGTCTCATTGTCTTCAGTGGGGTTGATCAAATGATTAAGGGTTTACAGCATTAGGTTCCAAGTTTGTAAATTGTTTCGGACAAAACTGATGCCTGAGCTGTGAGATCAGAGGGAGAGCTTCATTCGAATAAAGGTGGACAGGCGTGTGATAACTCTTAGCTCCGTTGCTAAGATGAGGAACATATTGTCAGCAAAGTTCTTGGCAGATTCCTGAGGCAGCTGGTTTAAGGCCGTCAATGTCTAGCATTATAATCTTCACTTCTAGTTCTCTCACCCACAAAGCTGGAAAATGAGGCATTTGTTTTCTTTGTTTTGCTGCTCCAGTTCCAGTTAGCAAAATGCATGTTAGACTAGTTTGGCTGCAAAGAAGAATTCTTTGTACACTGGGGACAACACCTGATTCCTGTCAGGCTGCAGAACTGGGCTGACATCAGAATCCAAACATCCTCTGGGCAGTGCAAGCAGAGGCATTCCTCTAATGATTTGGACTTGATGTGATGCAGTATGGAGGTCATGGATAATTCAGACCAATGGGGAGAAACAGAGTCAAAACCACGGTTTAAACACCTTCCATCCCCCCACTCTCCCCTCTTGAGGACTCCTGACCAACATAACAGCACAATACATATGCTAACAAACTTAAATAAAGCCTTTGTTTAAGGTTGTTAGCATATGTATTGTGCTGTTAAAGCCAGTTCGAGAATGAATGCCCTCCCTAACAGCATTCTGCTCCTTTAAGGAGCAGAGTGCAGCCCAAGGGTGAGGGGGGACTAGCTCCAAGTCTTTCCGGTACCCAGTACTCGCTCAAATCTCTTGCCGGTACTGCGTACTGGAGGGTACTGCCCTCCTTGCACTCCTGCCCTTGGGTCAAGCTCCGTCTGTCTCCCCATCTGATCTCGTAGGTCAGACTCCAGGTGAGAACCTGGCTTCTCCCAGCTGCCAGCTCTGATCCCCCACCTCCTTCCACCCCAGTCCTTTGTTCTCCAGCTGGGGAATGGTGCTCAGCCTTCCTGCTGAGAGGTGGGAAATCCCAATCCCTCTGGGGCCTTGGTCACATGGAGTCAATGTCTGGGTGACGAGTTGCCATTGTTTTCTCAAATGCTGTACTGTGTGGGGACCAAGGCCCAGACAGCTTGGTGACACACACACCTGTGTCTCTTAGCCCACCCTAGAGCAAACAGCCCTTTCCCACTCACTTGGCAACAATGCAGCACACAGGGGAAACTGAGGCACACAGGATTCTCAAAAATATTACAGAAAATTCCAATTTCTTCACACCCTACCTCTCCAGGAGGGAACAAGAAACGCTGGTGCTCCTGATGGGAGAGGGGCCCTGCTGCAGCTCCTGCCTCATTGTGGGGGAGAATGGGATCCCTACTACCACCACTGGTCTGAGAATGGTGGGACCAGGTGGAGGGGGGGAGGGCCGTGCCATGAGGCAGGGCTGCATAGGTAGAGCCCCATGGACCTCTGCATCAAGGTGCACCTAGGCCCTGGTCTAGCTGGGTCTCTGGGTTGGGTCGAGGGTGAGACGGCATCTGCTGTGGAGAGCAGATGTTGATTGTGAACCCATTGCATTGTGACCATAGTGTAAATGACAGTGCTTTCTCCTTCCTCCTACACACAGGTTAGCTCTTCCAGAGCAAGCCGTGCTGCACAGCCAGGGAGAGCTGCCAGGGAGCAATGGAGAGATGCCGCCCTGCCACAGAGAGCTATCGTCCTGCGTGGCAGAGATGCCTGGAGAAATGCCACCCAGCAAGGTTGAGATGGAGCCCTGTCTGGTTGAGCTGCCACCCAGCCATGGAGAGCCGGGAAGCAGCCTGGGAGAGCTGCTGCCCTGCATGGTCGAGATGTCGCCCAGCAAGGCTGAGATGCCTGAGAAGCAACCAGGGCTTGTATCCCGCGGGAAGTGCCTAGTCCATAACTGGCAGGAGGAGGTAATTTCCCCCATCTGTTTGCAGCAAAGTGGCAGCCTGCTGGTATTTACACAGCAGCACATACAATGCCACATTGATGCAAAGCACTGATGTCCCTACATCACTGTCCCGTGGCCACCAGCCTGGCATCACCCCACCCTGCCAATGGCCCAGCAAGGCCGCTGCCTCCACCCCCCCCCCCCCCCGGCACTCTGCATCAGGGCCCAGCTAGCCTGGTACCCACCCCTCACTATACCAGAGCAGACCAATGCCTAGCATCTGCCTGAGTCTGTAGGCCCCTGCGGTTGCTGCTGCTTCTCTGGCTTCCCTAATGAGCCTCTGGTCAGTTTCATGACAGCTTCGCCATCCTTGTGAGCAGTGGGGGTGCTATGGAGTCCTGGGGCAGTGACTTGTGCTGAATGGTGCCAGTGGCTGCACTGGAGCCATTCCTGGTGGGAGGTCACATGTATCAGACCCCCCCCGGCCCCCCCAGGCAGAGTTTGGTATGATCCACCATCCTGCCTGCTACCTGGGGCCGTAACCTCGCCTCATCTTCTACTCGGGCACTTCTCTAGGCCCTCACCCCCAGGCAAGGTCTACATCCTGCTGAGTCTTTCTGCATCGTGTCTGGAAGACCCAGTCTTTCCTGTCCACCCACACAGTGAAAACTCTTCTCCGGGATCCCAGCGCCTCGCACCCCTCTCTGGCCTTGACCATGCAGCCCTGCCCCACTCGGCTGCATTCGGAATTCTGCTACCCAGGTCATTCTCCTCGCCCGTCACTTTCCCCACGTCACCCCTGCACTGGCTTCCCCGGCCAGCCTCAGCGGTTTGTCTGCACTTGGCCCACAAGTCCAATCTCACCCGCCCTGACATCTCCTTCATTACTGAAATGTCAATGTCAGCACCCTCCCGGCCAGGGCTCTCGGTGCGCATACAGTCCCAACCCCGTACACTCAGCACCGGCCAGGATGGGGTTCCCTGCAGAGCTCCTAGCCTCCCAACAGCCAGGATAAAGAGCCACAGGGTGTGTGGGGATTGGGCCTTTCTGTTCAGAGGCTCAAAGGATGTGTCTCTTTTATGCTATGGCAACACTTGTCGCCAGGCCAGTCGTGGCTCAGTGAATTGAGTTCCAGGGTGGGAGAGTCCAGTACCCTGATGCCAGTTTCACATCATAAGTCCTAGACTCCAAGGCTGGAAGGAACCAGTGTGATCATGCAGTCCGACCCCGCGCACGGCACAGGGCCCTGGGACCGGTCCGACCCCCCACGCACGCCACAGGGCCCTGGGACCGGTCCGACCCCCCACGCACGCCACAGGGCCCTGGGACCGGTCCGACCCCCCACGCATGCCACAGGGCCCTGGGACTGGTCCAATCCCCGCGTACAGCACAGGGCCCTGGGACAGGTCCGATCCCTGCGTACGGCACAGGGCCCTGGGACCAGTCCGACCCCCCGCGCATGCCACAGGGCCCTGGGACTGGTCCGATCCCCGCGTACGGCACAGGGCCCTGGGACAGGTCCGACCCCCCCGCACGGCACAGGGCCCTGGAACCGGTCCGACCCCCCCGCACGGCACAGGGCCCTAGGACCGGTCCGACTGCCCCACGGCATGGGCCGTGGGACCGGTCCGACCCCCGCGCATGGCACAGAGACTAGGACCGGTCCAAGCCCCCGCACGGCACAGGGCCCTGGGATTGGTCCGACCCCCTGCACGGCACAGGCCGTGGGACCGGTCCAACCTCCCTGCACGGCACAGATCCTGGGACCAGTCTGACCCCCTGCACGACACAGGGTGTGATGAACTGGGAATGTTCTTAATGTTCCCTCTGAATACTGTGGGGGGGGCCTCAGTTCCTGGCTGACTGTCTGTCCCCTGGCATCTAATGGCCAGACCCTTCCCCCCTGCAAGGGGATGCTAAAGGTGAGGGAGACAAAGAGGTCAGATGACATCCTGGCCCGGGAAAGGAACTGAGCAGAGAGGAGGGGCTGGAGGGGGTTGTTAGTCTGGAGCTGGCTGGGGACGAGGAGTGAAGTGCAGACGTGGGGGTCTGGCTCACTGCCCCCCAGAATGGACCCGCTGAGGGGTCCGGTTTGCGGTACCTACAAGCTCTGTTTTAGACCCTGTTCCTGTCATCGAATAAACCTCTGTGTTACTGGCTGGCTGAGAGTCACGTCTGACTGCGAACTGGGGGGGCAGGACCCTGTGGCTTCCCCAGGACCCCGCTGGGGTGGGCTCGCTGTGGGAAGCGCATGGAGGCGCAGAGGATGCTGAATGCTCCAAGGAGAAACCGAGGAGGTGAAGCCGTGTGAGCTTCTTGCCCTGCAGACAGTCTGCTCCGAGGGAGAGGAGGCTCCCCAAAGTCCTGCCTGGCTTTGTGAGTAGCAGTTCCAGAGCATCACCCGGGGACTCCGTGACACAGGGCCTGGACCAGTCTGACCTGCTGTATAACAGTGGCTGGAGAACTTCCTTGGATGAATTCCTGTTGGAAGGAGAGCAGCTTTTATCTTGAGCTACAAGGGTCAGCGATGGAGCATCCCCCAGGACCCTCAGGAAACAGCGAATTTTTCTCACTGCGAAGCACTTACACCTCAGCTCCTATCTGAATGTGTCTGGCTTCAACTCCCAGCTGCTGGATCCTGCTACACCTTCCTCTGCTAGACCGAAGAGCCGCGTGTCAATATTTGTTCCCCTTGTAGAGATGAGAAGACTGTGACAGAGGCACCCGGGGTGCTGGCCTAGGAGGCAGGGGGGTCCAAGAAAGGAAGAGGAACAGTTGGGGTGATCCTTGGTAGGGAGGTGAGGGAGGGGGTAGAGCTGGACACTTTGGTGCCATCTGCACCTTTTCCCTGCCCCAGGGCCAAGGGCTGGTTTCCCTCTTCCCCTTTTGAGAGTCTCTGAGACGAGTCCTGACACACTGAGGCAGCCTTGCTTCTCTGGACCCTGCAGGAGAAAGTGCCCCTGTCTCAGGCCCTCTTCCAGCCTGTGGTCACCGAGCTGCTGCTCTCAGGGCTCGTGCTGGGCTCTGAGTGTTGGTGCGAGGCTGTATCCATGCAGCACATCTCACAGTGCGGAGGGGTCTGTAAGGCTCCCCCCGCCGAGGGCACAGTCCTGGCATTAGCAGGCGTTGGCACAGCAGCACTGTGTCTCGCAGCTCCTCGGGGACTGGGGGAGCAGAGGAAGCTGGAGAAGGAGCTGGGCTTGGGGTGAGCTGCACTCAGACCCATCCCCTTGGCAGGCTGCCTTGCTGCCGAGGAGTGGTGCATGCTGGGTGCTGCAGTCTCCACAGGCCACGCTGCCCGATAGCCGTCCTCCTTTGGCGTGGAAGGCTGGGGCCGGGGCTGGCTGTGCCCTCCCCACCCTGGACTTGCTGGTGCTGCTGCTTGTTTCCAGAGGACCACGAACGAGCTGGATCGAGTGCCGAGTCCAGAGCTGTGCAGTGAAGGCTTCTTCTACCGGCACGGGCACCGTGGGCTGCTCACCCTTCAGCTCCTCTCGCAGCTGGCCGACAGCACCACCATGAAGGATTCCTATCGCAGGCCCCAGCGGACCGGGCTGCCTGTGAGAGGTGAGGCCTGGGGGCCTGGAGCAGCTCGGGTGGGGAGCACAGGGCTGTGGTTCCATGTGCTCCAATGTGAAAGTGGGATGGGGTAGCACCCTGGGCCACTCGCTTGTCCCTGTGCTCTGGGGCCTGGCGCTGCCCCACTGGCTCCCTAGGGGTCTGCAGGCTCAGTCTCTGCTTGTGGGGATGGGCCTCATCACCAAAACCCGGCGGGACTGGCAGCGCTGGTCTGTGCAAGGGTGAGCGCCCCACCCCTGCCATGGCAGCCCCCATCCCTGTTCCACCTGGCTTGGGGAGAGTAACAGTATCAGGCAGTCTTAGCACTTTTCCTCCAGGCAGCACCCGAGCGTTTTGTAGCTGTGTATGCAGGGATCACTTACCCTGCCTCTGGGGTGAGGCATGGCAGCTGTTTAACAGCCCACAGCAACACAGCCATTTGGGACAGGAAAAGTAGACTTCAGTGCAGTTCAAGCTGTGCCCTGGTGTGTGAGGTGGCATGGTGCCCCGGCATCCCGGGGAGACTGGGGGGGAGTAGGGACTGGCCTGTGAGCCATGCTGCTGTAATGCTTTGTAACGGCCCCTGCCTCCCCGGCCACCTCATCCCTCGCGTCTCAGGCTGGCAGATATGTGACCCTCTACGCCGCCCCTCCCGGGTTCGTGCTCATGGGCTCCCCCCAGAGGCAGCTCTCTGTGGGTCTCAGGTGCCTGGGCTGTATCTGTGGGTGTGGGTCGCTGCCCTTCCCTATGTGGCCATGGTGCTCCCTGCGCCCCGTGGGCTGCCCTTGTGTTTTCTCTTGGCCCCCCAGCCCCCCCACGCACTGCCTGGGCAGGGGCTGTGAGTCCAGGAGCTGCAGCATAGAGCTGTGCCCCGTCTCTCCCTGCAGGGCAGCGGGAGGCCATGCTGGAGTTAATGCTGTACCAGAAATACAGGTGAGTCCAGCAGGGAGGGTGGGAGGGCAGTGCGGGGCTGGCAGTGAGCAGGCTGGCTGCGCAGTGGGAGATGGCGCTCCAGCCGGGTAGCTGAATCACTGTGGGCATTGCAGCAGTGGCAGAGGTTCAGCCTGGCCACCCGGGCTCTAGCCCACCCTACCGACCCTGGGGGCCATGTGTGGTCTCCGACTGAGTCTCCACTGGTGCTGCAGCATTTCCATTAGGGTGACCAGACAGCAAGTGTGAAAAATCAGGACGGGGTGGGGGGGTAATAGGAGCCTATATCAGAAGGACCCAAAAGTCGGGACTGCCCCTATCTGGTCACCTTAGTCTCCACTGCTGTTCTTAGCGTGCTGGCCAGAGTCCCACTAGCGGAGTCCGTCTCCCCGGCGAGGAAGCGTGCGCTGAGCAGCCGGTGCTGGAGAAGAGCCTGTGGAAATGCCCCGATATGCTGCTTGGCTGCCCTGGCACTGCCAACATTCCTGGGCCTCCTGGCCCCACTGGGTGCTGCTTGCTCTGGATTCCTGCCTCCAGCCCTGGGTACAGGGCCCCCGGTTTTCCACAGCTCCAGCACAATGTCACTTGGCTCTGCCAGCTCGTGGCTGTGGTTTCCCAGGCGTCCCGTGGGGCTAGGGCAGGGGGACATTCTGTGGGGGTCCCATCTCTGAGGGGCTGGGAGGGGTTGCAGCTGTCTCACACGCAGTTTTATCCTGCATAGCGAGAGCCCAGCCCAGCGCGACCCTTCCCGAGGCTGCCCGGCCCAGTCGGGTGCCCAGCCTGGAGGGGGTGTGAGACACTTGGCTGGCCCAGGCCCCGCCAGGTGAGCGCTCCGTGGGGCC